>NC_140579.1:675137971-675208971 GCF_964204655.1 Triturus cristatus | reverse complement strand
TTAAATCTCTGACAACAATTCCTGTGTGCAGACAGACTCATGGTGTGATTCTAGGCAGAAAACGATATTTGATTGGCAATTTCAAAGCACATTTACTACTGTGGTAGAGCAAGTGATAATTACTGTAACAGCCTGCCACATTTTCCTTATAGTTTAGAGAGGCAGAAAAGAGCACATGTCCTAACAGCTACTAGAGACAATGAGTATGTGGAACCTTGGTGAGTGATTAGACTAGAGCAAAGGAAATGAGCCTTGGTGACGTTGAATGTGTTAGCGTTACACACTGCTATCTGAAATACCACACAGTGCTGCATAGTAAGCATGGGAGTGCAGGAGAAGCAGCTGGCTGTGTGCTAAGAGTGTGTTTCTGGAGACTGTGTATTGTCAGGTGCAAGAGAGATCTGCATGGACGCTTGCACAACTGCATGAAGACTGCAGAGATGTATGTAAGAGTACATGTGTGGTAAGGGTTAATTGTTTTTTTGAACATGTAGGAACTACCTCACCCATTGCAGGAGTGGAAGGAAAATCTACCCTGTTGATTTCAAATGTGTTAGCATTTGCCTCTCATCTGTGAGATATTGATTTGTGCTGAATGCTAACCATCACAGTTCAAGAAAACAAGCTGCCCCTTTCCTGCGAGTGCAAGTCTTACAGAACAAGAGCAACGCAAATTAAATCTCTGACAACAATTCCTGTGTGCAGACAGACTCATGTGTGATTCTAGGCAGAAAACGATATTTGATTGGCAATTTCAAAGCACATTTACTACTGTGGTAGAGCAAGTGATAATTACTGTAACAGCCTGACACATTTTCCTTATAGTTTAGAGAGGCAGAAAAGAGCACATGTCCTAACAGCTACTAGAGACCATGAGTATGTGGAACCTTGGTGAGTGATTAGACTAGAGCAAAGGAAATGAGCCTTGGTGACATTGAATGTGTTAGCGTTACACACTGCTATCTGAAATACCACACAGTGCTGCATAGTAAGCATGGGAGTGCAGGAGAAGCAGCTGGCTGTGTGCTAAGAGTGTGTTTCCGGAGACTGTGTATTGTCAGGTGCAAGAGAGATCTGCATGGACGCTTGCACAACTGCATGAAGACTGCAGAGATGTATGTGAGAGTACATGTGTGGTAAGGGTTAATTGGAGTTTTGAACATGTAGGAACTACCTCACCCATTGCAGGAGTGGAAGGAAAATCTACCATGTTAATTTCAAATGTGTTAGCATTTGCCTCTCATTTGTGAGATAGTGATTTGTGCTGAATGCTAACCATCACAGTTCAAGAAAACAAGCTGCCCCTTTCCTGCGAGTGCAAGTCTTACAGAACAAGAGCAACACAAATTAAATCTCTGACAACAATTCCTGTGTGCAGACAGACTCATGGTGTGATTCTAGGCAGAAAACGATATTTGATTGGCAATTTCAAAGCACATTTACTACTGTGGTAGAGCAAGTGATAATTACTGTAACAGCCTGACACATTTTCCTTATAGTTTAGAGAGGCAGAAAAGAGCACATGTCCTAACAGCTACTTGAGACCATGAGCATGTGGAACCTGGGTGAGTGATTAGACTAGAGCAAAGGAAATGAGCCTTGGTGACGTTGAATGTGTTAGCGATACACACTCCTATCTGAAATACCACACAGTGCTGAATAGTAAGCATGGGAGTGCAGGAGAAGCAGCTGGCTGTGTGCTAAGAGTGTGTTTCTGGAGACTGTGTATTGTCAGGTGCAAGAGAGATCTGCATGGACGCTTGCACAACTGCATGAAGACTGCAGAGATGTATGTAAGAGTACATGTGTGGTAAGGGTTAATTGGAGTTTTGAACATGTAGGAACTACCTCACCCATTGCAGGAGTGGAAGGAAAATCTACCATGTTGATTTCAAATGTGTTAGCATTTGCCTCTCATCTGTGAGATATTGATTTGTGCTGAATGCTAACCAGCACAGTTCAAGAAAACAAGCTGCCCCTTTCCTGCGAGTGCAAGTCTTACAGAACAAGAGCAACGCAAATTAAATCTCTGACAACAATTCCTGTGTGCAGACAGACTCATGGTGTGATTCTAGGCAGAAAACGATATTTGATTGGCAATTTCAAAGCACATTTACTACTGTGGTAGAGCAAGTGATAATTACTGTAACAGCCTGACACATTTTCCTTATAGTTTAGAGAGGCAGAAAAGAGCACATGTCCTAACAGCTACTAGAGACCATGAGTATGTGGAACCTTGGTGAGTGATTAGACTAGAGCAAAGGAAATGAGCCTTGGTGACGTTGAATGTGTTAGCGTTACACACTGCTATCTGAAATACCACACAGTGCTGCATAGTAAGCATGGGAGTGCAGGAGAAGCAGCTGGCTGTGTGCTAAGAGTGTGTTTCTGGAGACTGTGTATTGTCAGGTGCAAGAGAGATCTGCATGGACGCTTGCACAACTGCATGAAGACTGCAGAGATGTATGTGAGAGTACATGTGTGGTAAGGGTTAATTGGAGTTTTGAACATGTAGGAACTACCTCACCCATTGCAGGAATGGAAGGAAAATCTACCATGTTGATTTCAAATGTGTTAGCATTTGACTCTCATTTGTGAGATAGTGATTTGTGCTGAATGCTAACCATCACAGTTCAAGAAAACAAGCTGCCCCTTTCCTGCGAGTGCAAGTCTTACAGAACAAGAGCAACACAAATTAAATCTCTGACAACAATTCCTGTGTGCAGACAGACTCATGGTGTGATTCTAGGCAGAAAACGATATTTGATTGGCAATTTCAAAGCACATTTACTACTGTGGTAGAGCAAGTGATAATTACTGTAACAGCCTGACACATTTTCCTTATAGTTTAGAGAGGCAGAAAAGAGCACATGTCCTAACAGCTACTTGAGACCATGAGCATGTGGAACCTGGGTGAGTGATTAGACTAGAGCAAAGGAAATGAGCCATGGTGACGTTGAATGTGTTAGCGTTACACACTGCTATCTGAAATACCACACAGTGCTGCATAGTAAGCATGGGAGTGCAGGAGAAGCAGCTGGCTGTGTGCTAAGAGTGTGTTTCTGGAGACTGTGTATTGTCAGGTGCAAGAGAGATCTGCATGGACGCTTGCACAACTGCATGAAGACTGCAGAGATGTATGTGAGAGTACATGTGTGGTAAGGGTTAATTGGAGTTTTGAACATGTAGGAACTACCTCACCCATTGCAGGAGTGGAAGGAAAATCTACCATGTTCATTTCAAATGTGTTAGCATTTGCCTCTCATTTGTGAGATAGTGATTTGTGCTGAATGCTAACCATCACAGTTCAAGAAAACAAGCTGCCCCTTTCCTGCGAGTGCAAGTCTTACAGAACAAGAGCAACACAAATTAAATCTATGACAACAATTCCTGTGTGCAGACAGACTCATGGTGTGATTCTAGGCAGAAAACGATATTTGATTGGCAATTTCAAAGCACATTTACTACTGTGGTAGAGCAAGTGATAATTACTGTAACAGCCTGACACATTTTCCTTATAGTTTAGAGAGGCAGAAAAGAGCACATGTCCTAACAGCTACTAGAGACTATGAGTATGTGGAACCTTGGTGAGTGATTAGACTAGAGCAAAGGAAATGAGCCTTGGTGACGTTGAATGTGTTAGCGTTACACACTGCTATCTGAAATACCACACAGTGCTGCATAGTAAGCATGGGAGTGCAGGAGAAGCAGCTGGCTGTGTGCTAAGAGTGTGTTTCTGGAGACTGTGTATTGTCAGGTGCAAGAGAGATCTGCATGGACGCTTGCACAACTGCATGAAGACTGCAGAGATGTATGTGAGAGTACATGTGTGGTAAGGGTTAATTGGAGTTTTGAACATGTAGGAACTACCTCACCCATTGCAGGAGTGGAAGGAAAATCTACCATGTTGATTTCAAATGTGTTAGCATTTGCCTCTCATTTGTGAGATAGTGATTTGTGCTGAATGCTAACCATCACAGTTCAAGAAAACAAGCTGCCCCTTTCCTGCGAGTGCAAGTCTTACAGATCAAGAGCAACACAAATTAAATCTATGACAACAATTCCTGTGTGCAGACAGACTCATGGTGTGATTCTAGGCAGAAAACGATATTTGATTGGCAATTTCAAAGCACATTTACTACTGTGGTAGAGCAAGTGATAATTACTGTAACAGCCTGACACATTTTCCTTATAGTTTAGAGAGGCAGAAAAGAGCACATGTCCTAACAGCTACTAGAGACCATGAGTATGTGGAACCTTGGTGAGTGATTAGACTAGAGCAAAGGAAATGAGCCTTGGTGACGTTGAATGTGTTAGCGTTACACACTGCTATCTGAAATACCACACAGTGCTGAATAGTAAGCATGGGAGTGCAGGAGAAGCAGCTGGCTGTGTGCTAAGAGTGTGTTTCTGGAGACTGTGTATTGTCAGGTGCAAGAGAGATCTGCATGGACGCTTGCACAACTGCATGAAGACTGCAGAGATGTATGTAAGAGTACATGTGTGGTAAGGGTTAATTGTTTTTTTGAACATGTAGGAACTACCTCACCCATTGCAGGAGTGGAAGGAAAATCTACCCTGTTGATTTCAAATGTGTTAGCATTTGCCTCTCATTTGTGAGATATTGATTTGTGCTGAATGCTAACCATCACAGTTCAAGAAAACAAGCTGCCCCTTTCCTGCGAGTGCAAGTCTTACAGAACAAGAGCAACACAAATTAAATCTCTGACAACAATTCCTGTGTGCAGACAGACTCATGGTGTGATTCTAGGCAGAAAACGATATTTGATTGGCAATTTCAAAGCACATTTACTACTGTGGTAGAGCAAGTGATAATTACTGTAACAGCCTGCCACATTTTCCTTATAGTTTAGAGAGGCAGAAAAGAGCACATGTACTAACAGCTACTAGAGACAATGAGTATGTGGAACCTTGGTGAGTGATTAGACTAGAGCAAAGGAAATGAGCCTTGGTGACGTTGAATGTGTTAGCGTTACACACTGCTATCTGAAATACCACACAGTGCTGCATAGTAAGCATGGGAGTGCAGGAGAAGCAGCTGGCTGTGTGCTAAGAGTGTGTTTCTGGAGACTGTGTATTGTCAGGTGCAAGAGAGATCTGCATGGACGCTTGCACAACTGCATGAAGACTGCAGAGATGTATGTAAGAGTACATGTGTGGTAAGGGTTAATTGGTGTTTTGAACATGTAGGAACTACCTCACCCATTGCAGGAGTGGAAGGAAAATCTACCCTGTTGATTTCAAATGTGTTAGCATTTGCCTCTCATTTGTGAGATATTGATTTGTGCTGAATGCTAACCATCACAGTTCAAGAAAACAAGCTGCCCCTTTCCTGCGAGTGCAAGTCTTACAGAACAAGAGCAACACAAATTAAATCTCTGACAACAATTCCTGTGTGCAGACAGACTCATGGTGTGATTCTAGGCAGAAAACGATATTTGATTGGCAATTTCAAAGCACATTTACTACTGTGGTAGAGCAAGTGATAATTACTGTAACAGCCTGCCACATTTTCCTTATAGTTTAGAGAGGCAGAAAAGAGCACATGTCCTAACAGCTACTAGAGACAATGAGTATGTGGAACCTTGGTGAGTGATTAGACTAGAGCAAAGGAAATGAGCCTTGGTGACGTTGAATGTGTTAGCGTTACACACTGCTATCTGAAATACCACACAGTGCTGCATAGTAAGCATGGGAGTGCAGGAGAAGCAGCTGGCTGTGTGCTAAGAGTGTGTTTCTGGAGACTGTGTATTGTCAGGTGCAAGAGAGATCTGCATGGACGCTTGCACAACTGCATGAAGACTGCAGAGATGTATGTGAGAGTACATGTGTGGTAAGGGTTAATTGGTGTTTTGATCATGTAGGAACTACCTCACCCATTGCAGGAGTGGAAGGAAAATCTACCATGTTGATTTCAAATGTGTTAGCATTTGCCTCTCATTTGTGAGATAGTGATTTGTGCTGAATGCTAACCATCACAGTTCAAGAAAACAAGCTGCCCCTTTCCTGCGAGTGCAAGTCTTACAGAACAAGAGCAACACAAATTAAATCTCTGACAACAATTCCTGTGTGCAGACAGACTCATGGTGTGATTCTAGGCAGAAAACAATATTTGATTGGCAATTTCGAAGCACATTTACTACTGTGGTAGAGCAAGTGATAATTACTGTAACAGCCTGCCACATTTTCCTTATAGTTTAGAGAGGCAGAAAAGAGCACATGTCCTAACAGCTACTAGAGACAATGAGTATGTGGAACCTTGGTGAGTGATTAGACTAGAGCAAAGGAAATGAGCCTTGGTGACGTTGAATGTGTTAGCGTTACACACTGCTATCTGAAATACCACACAGTGCTGCATAGTAAGCATGGGAGTGCAGGAGAAGCAGCTGGCTGTGTGCTAAGAGTGTGTTTCTGGAGACTGTGTATTGTCAGGTGCAAGAGAGATCTGCATGGACGCTTGCACAACTGCATGAAGACTGCAGAGATGTATGTGAGAGTACATGTGTGGTAAGGGTTAATTGGAGTTTTGAACATGTAGGAACTACCTCACCCATTGCAGGAGTGGAAGGAAAATCTACCATGTTGATTTCAAATGTGTTAGCATTTGCCTCTCATTTGTGAGATAGTGATTTGTGCTGAATGCTAACCATCACAGTTCAAGAAAACAAGCTGCCCCTTTCCTGCGAGTGCAAGTCTTACAGAACAAGAGCAACACAAATTAAATCTCTGACAACAATTCCTGTGTGCAGACAGACTCATGGTGTGATTCTAGGCAGAAAACGATATTTGATTGGCAATTTCAAAGCACATTTACTACTGTGGTAGAGCAAGTGATAATTACTGTAACAGCCTGACACATTTTCCTTATAGTTTAGAGAGGCAGAAAAGAGCACATGTCATAACAGCTACTTGAGACTATGAGGATGTGGAACCTGGGTGAGTGATTAGACTAGAGCAAAGGAAATGAGCCTTGGTGACGTTGAATGTGTTAGCGATACACACTCCTATCTGAAATACCACACAGTGCTGAATAGTAAGCATGGGAGTGCAGGAGAAGCAGCTGGCTGTGTGCTAAGAGTGTGTTTCTGGAGACTGTGTATTGTCAGGTGCAAGAGAGATCTGCATGGACGCTTGCACAACTGCATGAAGACTGCAGAGATGTATGTAAGAGTACATGTGTGGTAAGGGTTAATTGGAGTTTTGAACATGTAGGAACTACCTCACCCATTGCAGGAGTGGAAGGAAAATCTACCCTGTTGATTTCAAATGTGTTAGCATTTGCCTCTCATTTGTGAGATAGTGATTTGTGCTGAATGCTAACCATCACAGTTCAAGAAAACAAGCTGCCCCTTTCCTGCGAGTGCAAGTCTTACAGAACAAGAGCAACACAAATTAAATCTCTGACAACAATTCCTGTGTGCAGACAGACTCATGGTGTGATTCTAGGCAGAAAACGATATTTGATTGGCAATTTCAAAGCACATTTACTACTGTGGTAGAGCAAGTGATAATTACTGTAACAGCCTGACACATTTTCCTTATAGTTTAGAGAGGCAGAAAAGAGCACATGTCCTAACAGCTACTTGAGACTATGAGGATGTGGAACCTGGGTGAGTGATTAGACTAGAGCAAAGGAAATGAGCCTTGGTGACGTTGAATGTGTTAGCGATACACACTCCTATCTGAAATACCACACAGTGCTGAATAGTAAGCATGGGAGTGCAGGAGAAGCAGCTGGCTGTGTGCTAAGAGTGTGTTTCTGGAGACTGTGTATTGTCAGGTGCAAGAGAGATCTGCATGGACGCTTGCACAACTGCATGAAGACTGCAGAGATGTATGTAAGAGTACATGTGTGGTAAGGGTTAATTGGAGTTTTGAACATGTAGGAACTACCTCACCCATTGCAGGAGTGGAAGGAAAATCTACCCTGTTGATTTCAAATGTGTTAGCATTTGCCTCTCATCTGTGAGATATTGATTTGTGCTGAATGCTAACCATCACAGTTCAAGAAAACAAGCTGCCCCTTTCCTGCGAGTGCAAGTCTTACAGAACAAGAGCAACGCAAATTAAATCTCTGACAACAATTCCTGTGTGCAGACAGACTCATGGTGTGATTCTAGGCAGAAAACGATATTTGATTGGCAATTTCAAAGCACATTTACTACTGTGGTAGAGCAAGTGATAATTACTGTAACAGCCTGACACATTTTCCTTATAGTTTAGAGAGGCAGAAAAGAGCACATGTCCTAACAGCTACTAGAGACTATGAGTATGTGGAACCTTGGTGAGTGATTAGACTAGAGCAAAGGAAATGAGCCTTGGTGACGTTGAATGTGTTAGCGTTACACACTGCTATCTGAAATACCACACAGTGCTGCATAGTAAGCATGGGAGTGCAGGAGAAGCAGCTGGCTGTGTGCTAAGAGTGTGTTTCTGGAGACTGTGTATTGTCAGGTGCAAGAGAGATCTGCATGGACGCTTGCACAACTGCATGAAGACTGCAGAGATGTATGTGAGAGTACATGTGTGGTAAGGGTTAATTGGAGTTTTGAACATGTAGGAACTACCTCACCCATTGCAGGAGTGGAAGGAAAATCTACCATGTTGATTTCAAATGTGTTAGCATTTGCCTCTCATTTGTGAGATAGTGATTTGTGCTGAATGCTAACCATCACAGTTCAAGAAAACAAGCTGCCCCTTTCCTGCGAGTGCAAGTCTTACAGATCAAGAGCAACACAAATTAAATCTATGACAACAATTCCTGTGTGCAGACAGACTCATGGTGTGATTCTAGGCAGAAAACGATATTTGATTGGCAATTTCAAAGCACATTTACTACTGTGGTAGAGCAAGTGATAATTACTGTAACAGCCTGACACATTTTCCTTATAGTTTAGAGAGGCAGAAAAGAGCACATGTCCTAACAGCTACTAGAGACCATGAGTATGTGGAACCTTGGTGAGTGATTAGACTAGAGCAAAGGAAATGAGCCTTGGTGACGTTGAATGTGTTAGCGTTACACACTGCTATCTGAAATACCACACAGTGCTGAATAGTAAGCATGGGAGTGCAGGAGAAGCAGCTGGCTGTGTGCTAAGAGTGTGTTTCTGGAGACTGTGTATTGTCAGGTGCAAGAGAGATCTGCATGGACGCTTGCACAACTGCATGAAGACTGCAGAGATGTATGTAAGAGTACATGTGTGGTAAGGGTTAATTGTTTTTTTGAACATGTAGGAACTACCTCACCCATTGCAGGAGTGGAAGGAAAATCTACCCTGTTGATTTCAAATGTGTTAGCATTTGCCTCTCATTTGTGAGATATTGATTTGTGCTGAATGCTAACCATCACAGTTCAAGAAAACAAGCTGCCCCTTTCCTGCGAGTGCAAGTCTTACAGAACAAGAGCAACACAAATTAAATCTCTGACAACAATTCCTGTGTGCAGACAGACTCATGGTGTGATTCTAGGCAGAAAACAATATTTGATTGGCAATTTCGAAGCACATTTACTACTGTGGTAGAGCAAGTGATAATTACTGTAACAGCCTGCCACATTTTCCTTATAGTTTAGAGAGGCAGAAAAGAGCACATGTCCTAACAGCTACTAGAGACAATGAGTATGTGGAACCTTGGTGAGTGATTAGACTAGAGCAAAGGAAATGAGCCTTGGTGACGTTGAATGTGTTAGCGTTACACACTGCTATCTGAAATACCACACAGTGCTGCATAGTAAGCATGGGAGTGCAGGAGAAGCAGCTGGCTGTGTGCTAAGAGTGTGTTTCTGGAGACTGTGTATTGTCAGGTGCAAGAGAGATCTGCATGGACGCTTGCACAACTGCATGAAGACTGCAGAGATGTATGTGAGAGTACATGTGTGGTAAGGGTTAATTGGAGTTTTGAACATGTAGGAACTACCTCACCCATTGCAGGAGTGGAAGGAAAATCTACCATGTTGATTTCAAATGTGTTAGCATTTGCCTCTCATTTGTGAGATAGTGATTTGTGCTGAATGTTAACCATCACAGTTCAAGAAAACAAGCTGCCCCTTTCCTGCGAGTGCAAGTCTTACAGAACAAGAGCAACACAAATTAAATCTCTGACAACAATTCCTGTGTGCAGACAGACTCATGGTGTGATTCTAGGCAGAAAACGATATTTGATTGGCAATTTCAAAGCACATTTACTACTGTGGTAGAGCAAGTGATAATTACTGTAACAGCCTGACACATTTTCCTTATAGTTTAGAGAGGCAGAAAAGAGCACATGTCATAACAGCTACTTGAGACTATGAGGATGTGGAACCTGGGTGAGTGATTAGACTAGAGCAAAGGAAATGAGCCTTGGTGACGTTGAATGTGTTAGCGATACACACTCCTATCTGAAATACCACACAGTGCTGAATAGTAAGCATGGGAGTGCAGGAGAAGCAGCTGGCTGTGTGCTAAGAGTGTGTTTCTGGAGACTGTGTATTGTCAGGTGCAAGAGAGATCTGCATGGACGCTTGCACAACTGCATGAAGACTGCAGAGATGTATGTAAGAGTACATGTGTGGTAAGGGTTAATTGGAGTTTTGAACATGTAGGAACTACCTCACCCATTGCAGGAGTGGAAGGAAAATCTACCCTGTTGATTTCAAATGTGTTAGCATTTGCCTCTCATTTGTGAGATAGTGATTTGTGCTGAATGCTAACCATCACAGTTCAAGAAAACAAGCTGCCCCTTTCCTGCGAGTGCAAGTCTTACAGAACAAGAGCAACACAAATTAAATCTCTGACAACAATTCCTGTGTGCAGACAGACTCATGGTGTGATTCTAGGCAGAAAACGATATTTGATTGGCAATTTCAAAGCACATTTACTACTGTGGTAGAGCAAGTGATAATTACTGTAACAGCCTGACACATTTTCCTTATAGTTTAGAGAGGCAGAAAAGAGCACATGTCCTAACAGCTACTTGAGACTATGAGGATGTGGAACCTGGGTGAGTGATTAGACTAGAGCAAAGGAAATGAGCCTTGGTGACGTTGAATGTGTTAGCGATACACACTCCTATCTGAAATACCACACAGTGCTGAATAGTAAGCATGGGAGTGCAGGAGAAGCAGCTGGCTGTGTGCTAAGAGTGTGTTTCTGGAGACTGTGTATTGTCAGGTGCAAGAGAGATCTGCATGGACGCTTGCACAACTGCATGAAGACTGCAGAGATGTATGTAAGAGTACATGTGTGGTAAGGGTTAATTGGAGTTTTGAACATGTAGGAACTACCTCACCCATTGCAGGAGTGGAAGGAAAATCTACCCTGTTGATTTCAAATGTGTTAGCATTTGCCTCTCATCTGTGAGATATTGATTTGTGCTGAATGCTAACCATCACAGTTCAAGAAAACAAGCTGCCCCTTTCCTGCGAGTGCAAGTCTTACAGAACAAGAGCAACGCAAATTAAATCTCTGACAACAATTCCTGTGTGCAGACAGACTCATGGTGTGATTCTAGGCAGAAAACGATATTTGATTGGCAATTTCAAAGCACATTTACTACTGTGGTAGAGCAAGTGATAATTACTGTAACAGCCTGACACATTTTCCTTATAGTTTAGAGAGGCAGAAAAGAGCACATGTCCTAACAGCTACTAGAGACCATGAGTATGTGGAACCTTGGTGAGTGATTAGACTAGAGCAAAGGAAATGAGCCTTGGTGACGTTGAATGTGTTAGCGTTACACACTGCTATCTGAAATACCACACAGTTCTGCATAGTAAGCATGGGAGTGCAGGAGAAGCAGCTGGCTGTGTGCTAAGAGTGTGTTTCTGGAGACTGTGTATTGTCAGGTGCAAGAGAGATCTGCATGGACGCTTGCACAACTGCATGAAGACTGCAGAGATGTATGTGAGAGTACATGTGTGGTAAGGGTTAATTGGAGTTTTGAACATGTAGGAACTACCTCACCCATTGCAGGAGTGGAAGGAAAATCTACCATGTTGATTTCAAATGTGTTAGCATTTGCCTCTCATTTGTGAGATAGTGATTTGTGCTGAATGCTAACCATCACAGTTCAAGAAAACAAGCTGCCCCTTTCCTGCGAGTGCAAGTCTTACAGAACAAGAGCAACACAAATTAAATCTATGACAACAATTCCTGTGTGCAGACAGACTCATGGTGTGATTCTAGGCAGAAAACGATATTTGATTGGCAATTTCAAAGCACATTTACTACTGTGGTAGAGCAAGTGATAATTACTGTAACAGCCTGACACATTTTCCTTATAGTTTAGAGAGGCAGAAAAGAGCACATGTCCTAACAGCTACTAGAGACCATGAGCATGTGGAACCTGGGTGAGTGATTAGACTAGAGCAAAGGAAATGAGCCTTGGTGACGTTGAATGTGTTAGCGATACACACTCCTATCTGAAATACCACACAGTGCTGAATAGTAAGCATGGGAGTGCAAGAGAAGCAGCTGGCTGTGTGCTAAGAGTGTGTTTCTGGAGACTGTGTATTGTCAGGTGCATGAGAGATCTGCATGGACGCTTGCACAACTGCATGTAGACTGCAGAGATGTATGTAAGAGTACATGTGTGGTAAGGGTTAATTGGAGTTTTGAACATGTAGGAACTACCTCACCCATTGCAGGAGTGGAAGGAAAATCTACCCTGTTGATTTCAAATGTGTTAGCATTTGCCTCACATCTGTGAGATATTGATTTGTGCTGAATGCTAACCATCACAGTTCAAGAAAACAAGCTGCCCCTTTCCTGCGAGTGCAAGTCTTACAGAACAAGAGCAACGCAAATTAAATCTCTGACAACAATTCCTGTGTGCAGACAGACTCATGGTGTGATTCTAGGCAGAAAACGATATTTGATTGGCAATTTCAAAGCACATTTACTACTGTGGTAGAGCAAGTGATAATTACTGTAACAGCCTGACACATTTTCCTTATAGTTTAGAGAGGCAGAAAAGAGCACATGTCCTAACAGCTACTAGAGACCATGAGTATGTGGAACCTTGGTGAGTGATTAGACTAGAGCAAAGGAAATGAGCCTTGGTGACGTTGAATGTGTTAGCGTTACACACTGCTATCTGAAATACCACACAGTGCTGCATAGTAAGCATGGGAGTGCAGGAGAAGCAGCTGGCTGTGTGCTAAGAGTGTGTTTCTGGAGACTGTGTATTGTCAGGTGCAAGAGAGATCTGCATGGACGCTTGCACAACTGCATGAAGACTGCAGAGATGTATGTGAGAGTACATGTGTGGTAAGGGTTAATTGGAGTTTTGAACATGTAGGAACTACCTCACCCATTGCAGGAGTGGAAGGAAAATCTACCCTGTTCATTTCAAATGTGTTAGCATTTGCCTCTCATTTGTGAGATAGTGATTTGTGCTGAATGCTAACCATCACAGTTCAAGAAAACAAGCTGCCCCTTTCCTGCGAGTGCAAGTCTTACAGAACAAGAGCAACACAAATTAAATCTATGACAACAATTCCTGTGTGCAGACAGACTCATGGTGTGATTCTAGGCAGAAAACGATATTTGATTGGCAATTTCAAAGCACATTTACTACTGTGGTAGAGCAAGTGATAATTACTGTAACAGCCTGACACATTTTCCTTATAGTTTAGAGAGGCAGAAAAGAGCACATGTCCTAACAGCTACTAGAGACCATGAGTATGTGGAACCTTGGTGAGTGATTAGACTAGAGCAAAGGAAATGAGCCTTGGTGACGTTGAATGTGTTAGCATTACACACTGCTATCTGAAATACCACACAGTGCTGCATAGTAAGCATGGGAGTGCAGGAGAAGCAGCTGGCTGTGTGCTAAGAGTGTGTTTCTGGAGACTGTGTATTGTCAGGTGCAAGAGAGATCTGCATGGACGCTTGCACAACTGCATGAAGACTGCAGAGATGTATGTGAGAGTACATGTGTGGTAAGGGTTAATTGGAGTTTTGAACATGTAGGAACTACCTCACCCATTGCAGGAGTGGAAGGAAAATCTACCATGTTGATTTCAAATGTGTTAGCATTTGCCTCTCATTTGTGAGATAGTGATTTGTGCTGAATGCTAACCATCACAGTTCAAGAAAACAAGCTGCCCCTTTCCTCCGAGTGCAAGTCTTACAGAACAAGAGCAACACAAATTAAATCTCTGACAACAATTCCTGTGTGCAGACAGACTCATGGTGTGATTCTAGGCAGAAAACGATATTTGATTGGCAATTTCAAAGCACATTTACTACTGTGGTAGAGCAAGTGATAATTACTGTAACAGCCTGACACATTTTCCTTATAGTTTAGAGAGGCAGAAAAGAGCACATGTCCTAACAGCTACTTGAGACCATGAGCATGTGGAACCTGGGTGAGTGATTAGACTAGAGCAAAGGAAATTAGCCTTGGTGACGTTGAATGTGTTAGCGATACACACTCCTATCTGAAATACCACACAGTGCTGAATAGTAAGCATGGGAGTGCAGGAGAAGCAGCTGGCTGTGTGCTAAGAGTGTGTTTCTGGAGACTGTGTATTGTCAGGTGCAAGAGAGATCTGCATGGACGCTTGCACAACTGCATGAAGACTGCAGAGATGTATGTAAGAGTACATGTGTGGTAAGGGTTAATTGTTTTTTTGAACATGTAGGAACTACCTCACCCATTGCAGGAGTGGAAGGAAAATCTACCCTGTTGATTTCAAATGTGTTAGCATTTGCCTCTCATCTGTGAGATATTGATTTGTGCTGAATGCTAACCATCACAGTTCAAGAAAACAAGCTGCCCCTTTCCTGCGAGTGCAAGTCTTACAGAACAAGAGCAACGCAAATTAAATCTCTGACAACAATTCCTGTGTGCAGACAGACTCATGTGTGATTCTAGGCAGAAAACGATATTTGATTGGCAATTTCAAAGCACATTTACTACTGTGGTAGAGCAAGTGATAATTACTGTAACAGCCTGACACATTTTCCTTATAGTTTAGAGAGGCAGAAAAGAGCACATGTCCTAACAGCTACTAGAGACCATGAGTATGTGGAACCTTGGTGAGTGATTAGACTAGAGCAAAGGAAATGAGCCTTGGTGACGTTGAATGTGTTAGCGTTACACACTGCTATCTGAAATACCACACAGTGCTGCATAGTAAGCATGGGAGTGCAGGAGAAGCAGCTGGCTGTGTGCTAAGAGTGTGTTTCCGGAGACTGTGTATTGTCAGGTGCAAGAGAGATCTGCATGGACGCTTGCACAACTGCATGAAGACTGCAGAGATGTATGTGAGAGTACATGTGTGGTAAGGGTTAATTGGAGTTTTGAACATGTAGGAACTACCTCACCCATTGCAGGAGTGGAAGGAAAATCTACCATGTTAATTTCAAATGTGTTAGCATTTGCCTCTCATTTGTGAGATAGTGATTTGTGCTGAATGCTAACCATCACAGTTCAATAAAACAAGCTGCCCCTTTCCTGCAAGTGCAAGTCTTACAGAACAAGAGCAACGCAAATTAA
The DNA here is from genome assembly GCF_964204655.1 of Triturus cristatus. Classification (NCBI taxonomy): domain Eukaryota; kingdom Metazoa; phylum Chordata; class Amphibia; order Caudata; family Salamandridae; genus Triturus; species Triturus cristatus. The sequence continues at coordinate 675,193,467 of NC_140579.1, read as the reverse complement.
ATCTCTGACAACAATTCCTGTGTGCAGACAGACTCATGGTGTGATTCTAGGCAGAAAACGATATTTGATTGGCAATTTCAAAGCACATTTACTACTGTGGTAGAGCAAGTGATAATTACTGTAACAGCCTGACACATTTTCCTTATAGTTTAGAGAGGCAGAAAAGAGCACATGTCCTAACAGCTACTAGAGACCATGAGTATGAGGAACCTTGGTGAGTGATTAGACTAGAGCAAAGGAAATGAGCCTTGGTGACGTTGAATGTGTTAGCGTTACACACTGCTATCTGAAATACCACACAGTGCTGCATAGTAAGCATGGGAGTGCAGGAGAAGCAGCTGGCTGTGTGCTAAGAGTGTGTTTCTGGAGACTGTGTATTGTCAGGTGCAAGAGAGATCTGCATGGACGCTTGCACAACTGCATGAAGACTGCAGAGATGTATGTGAGAGTACATGTGTGGTAAGGGTTAATTGGAGTTTTGAACATGTAGGAACTACCTCACCCATTGCAGGAGTGGAAGGAAAATCTACCATGTTGATTTCAAATGTGTTAGCATTTGCCTCTCATTTGTGAGATAGTGATTTGTGCTGAATGCTAACCATCACAGTTCAAGAAAACAAGCTGCCCCTTTCCTGCGAGTGCAAGTCTTACAGAACAAGAGCAACACAAATTAAATCTCTGACAACAATTCCTGTGTGCAGACAGACTCATGGTGTGATTCTAGGCAGAAAACGATATTTGATTGGCAATTTCAAAGCACATTTACTACTGTGGTAGAGCAAGTGATAATTACTGTAACAGCCTGACACATTTTCCTTATAGTTTAGAGAGGCAGAAAAGAGCACATGTCCTAACAGCTACTTGAGACCATGAGCATGTGGAACCTGGGTGAGTGATTAGACTAGAGCAAAGGAAATGAGCCTTGGTGACGTTGAATGTGTTAGCGTTACACACTGCTATCTGAAATACCACACAGTGCTGCATAGTAAGCATGGGAGTGCAGGAGAAGCAGCTGGCTGTGTGCTAAGAGTGTGTTTCTGGAGACTGTGTATTGTCAGGTGCAAGAGAGATCTGCATGGACGCTTGCACAACTGCATGAAGACTGCAGAGATGTATGTGAGAGTACATGTGTGGTAAGGGTTAATTGGAGTTTTGAACATGTAGGAACTACCTCACCCATTGCAGGAGTGGAAGGAAAATCTACCATGTTCATTTCAAATGTGTTAGCATTTGCCTCTCATTTGTGAGATAGTGATTTGTGCTGAATGCTAACCATCACAGTTCAAGAAAACAAGCTGCCCCTTTCCTGCGAGTGCAAGTCTTACAGAACAAGAGCAACACAAATTAAATCTATGACAACAATTCCTGTGTGCAGACAGACTCATGGTGTGATTCTAGGCAGAAAACGATATTTGATTGGCAATTTCAAAGCACATTTACTACTGTGGTAGAGCAAGTGATAATTACTGTAACAGCCTGACACATTTTCCTTATAGTTTAGAGAGGCAGAAAAGAGCACATGTCCTAACAGCTACTAGAGACTATGAGTATGTGGAACCTTGGTGAGTGATTAGACTAGAGCAAAGGAAATGAGCCTTGGTGACGTTGAATGTGTTAGCGTTACACACTGCTATCTGAAATACCACACAGTGCTGCATAGTAAGCATGGGAGTGCAGGAGAAGCAGCTGGCTGTGTGCTAAGAGTGTGTTTCTGGAGACTGTGTATTGTCAGGTGCAAGAGAGATCTGCATGGACGCTTGCACAACTGCATGAAGACTGCAGAGATGTATGTGAGAGTACATGTGTGGTAAGGGTTAATTGGAGTTTTGAACATGTAGGAACTACCTCACCCATTGCAGGAGTGGAAGGAAAATCTACCATGTTGATTTCAAATGTGTTAGCATTTGCCTCTCATTTGTGAGATAGTGATTTGTGCTGAATGCTAACCATCACAGTTCAAGAAAACAAGCTGCCCCTTTCCTGCGAGTGCAAGTCTTACAGATCAAGAGCAACACAAATTAAATCTATGACAACAATTCCTGTGTGCAGACAGACTCATGGTGTGATTCTAGGCAGAAAACGATATTTGATTGGCAATTTCAAAGCACATTTACTACTGTGGTAGAGCAAGTGATAATTACTGTAACAGCCTGACACATTTTCCTTATAGTTTAGAGAGGCAGAAAAGAGCACATGTCCTAACAGCTGCTAGAGACCATGAGTATGTGGAACCTTGGTGAGTGATTAGACTAGAGCAAAGGAAATGAGCCTTGGTGACGTTGAATGTGTTAGCGTTACACACTGCTATCTGAAATACCACACAGTGCTGTATAGTAAGCATGGGAGTGCAGGAGAAGCAGCTGGCTGTGTGCTAAGAGTGTGTTTCTGGAGACTGTGTATTGTCAGGTGCAAGAGAGATCTGCATGGACGCTTGCACAACTGCATGAAGACTGCAGAGATGTATGTGAGAGTACATGTGTGGTAAGGGTTAATTGGAATTTTGAACATGTAGGAACTACCTCACCCATTGCAGGAGTGGAAGGAAAATCTACCATGTTGATTTCAAATGTGTTAGCATTTGCCTCTCATTTGTGAGATAGTGATTTGTGCTGAATGCTAACCATCACAGTTCAAGAAAACAAGCTGCCCCTTTCCTGCGAGTGCAAGTCTTACAGAACAAGAGCAACACAAATTAAATCTATGACAACAATTCCTGTGTGCAGACAGACTCATGGTGTGATTCTAGGCAGAAAACGATATTTGATTGGCAATTTCAAAGCACATTTACTACTGTGGTAGAGCAAGTGATAATTACTGTAACAGCCTGCCACATTTTCCTTATAGTTTAGAGAGGCAGAAAAGAGTACATGTCCTAACAGCTACTAGAGACAATGAGTATGTGGAACCTTGGTGAGTGATTAGACTAGAGCAAAGGAAATGAGCCTTGGTGACGTTGAATGTGTTAGCGTTACACACTGCTATCTGAAATACCACACAGTGCTGCATAGTAAGCATGGGAGTGCAGGAGAAGCAGCTGGCTGTGTGCTAAGAGTGTGTTTCTGGAGACTGTGTATTGTCAGGTGCAAGAGAGATCTGCATGGACGCTTGCACAACTGCATGAAGACCTCAGAGATGTATGTGAGAGTACATGTGTGGTAAGGGTTAATTGGAGTTTTGAACATGTAGGAACTACCTCACCCATTGCAGGAGTGGAAGGAAAATCTACCATGTTGATTTCAAATGTGTTAGCATTTGCCTCTCATTTGTGAGATAGTGATTTGTGCTGAATGCTAACCATCACAGTTCAAGAAAACAAGCTGCCCCTTTCCTGCGAGTGCAAGTCTTACAGAACAAGAGCAACACAAATTAAATCTCTGACAACAATTCCTGTGTGCAGACAGACTCATGGTGTGATTCTAGGCAGAAAACGATATTTGATTGGCAATTTCAAAGCACATTTACTACTGTGGTAGAGCAAGTGATAATTACTGTAACAGCCTGACACATTTTCCTTATAGTTTAGAGAGGCAGAAAAGAGCACATGTCCTAACAGCTACTTGAGACTATGAGCATGTGGAACCTGGGTGAGTGATTAGACTAGAGCAAAGGAAATGAGCCTTGGTGACTTTGAATGTGTTAGCGATACACACTCCTATCTGAAATACCACACAGTGCTGAATAGTAAGCATGGGAGTGCAGGAGAAGCAGCTGGCTGTGTGCTAAGAGTGTGTTTCTGGAGACTGTGTATTGTCAGGTGCAAGAGAGATCTGCATGGACGCTTGCACAACTGCATGAAGACTGCAGAGATGTATGTAAGAGTACATGTGTGGTAAGGGTTAATTGGAGTTTTGAACATGTAGGAACTACCTCACCCATTGCAGGAGTGGAAGGAAAATCTACCCTGTTGATTTCAAATGTGTTAGCGTTTGCCTCTCATCTGTGAGATATTGATTTGTGCTGAATGCTAACCATCACAGTTCAAGAAAACAAGCTGCCCCTTTCCTGCGAGTGCAAGTCTTACAGAACAAGAGCAACGCAAATTAAATCTCTGACAACAATTCCTGTGTGCAGACAGACTCATGGTGTGATTCTAGGCAGAAAACGATATTTGATTGGCAATTTCAAAGCACATTTACTACTGTGGTAGAGCAAGTGATAATTACTGTAACAGCCTGACACATTTTCCTTATAGTTTAGAGAGGCAGAAAAGAGCACATGTCCTAACAGCTACTAGAGACCATGAGTATGTGGAACCTTGGTGAGTGATTAGACTAGAGCAAAGGAAATGAGCCTTGGTGACGTTGAATGTGTTAGCGTTACACACTGCTATCTGAAATACCACACAGTGCTGCATAGTAAGCATGGGAGTGCAGTAGAAGCAGCTGGCTGTGTGCTAAGAGTGTGTTTCTGGAGACTGTGTATTGTCAGGTGCAAGAGAGATCTGCATGGACGCTTGCACAACTGCATGAAGACTGCAGAGATGTATGTGAGAGTACATGTGTGGTAAGGGTTAATTGGAGTTTTGAACATGTAGGAACTACCTCACCCATTGCAGGAGTGGAAGGAAAATCTACCATGTTAATTTCAAATGTGTTAGCATTTGCCTCTCATTTGTGAGATAGTGATTTGTGCTGAATGCTAACCATCACAGTTCAAGAAAACAAGCTGCCCCTTTCCTGCGAGTGCAAGTCTTACAGAACAAGAGCAACACAAATTAAATCTCTGACAACAATTCCTGTGTGCAGACAGACTCATGGTGTGATTCTAGGCAGAAAACGATATTTGATTGGCAATTTCAAAGCCCATTTACTACTGTGGTAGAGCAAGTGATAATTACTGTAACAGCCTGACACATTTTCCTTATAGTTTAGAGAGGCAGAAAAGAGCACATGTCCTAACAGCTACTAGAGACCATGAGTATGTGGAACCTTGGTGAGTGATTAGACTAGAGCAAAGGAAATGAGCCTTGGTGACTTTGAATGTGTTAGCGTTACACACTGCTATCTGAAATACCACACAGTGCTGCATAGTAAGCATGGGAGTGCAGGAGAAGCAGCTGGCTGTGTGCTAAGAGTGTGTTTCTGGAGACTGTGTATTGTCAGGTGCAAGAGAGATCTGCATGGACGCTTGCACAACTGCATGAAGACTGCAGAGATGTATGTGAGAGTACATGTGTTGTAAGGGTTAATTGGAGTTTTGAACATGTAGGAACTACCTCACCCATTGCAGGAGTGGAAGGAAAATCTACCATGTTGATTTCAAATGTGTTAGCATTTGCCTCTCATTTGTGAGATAGTGATTTGTGCTGAATGCTAACCATCACAGTTCAAGAAAACAAGCTGCCCCTTTCCTGCGAGTGCAAGTCTTACAGAACAAGAGCAACACAAATTAAATCTCTGACAACAATTCCTGTGTGCAGACAGACTCATGGTGTGATTCTAGGCAGAAAACGATATTTGATTGGCAATTTCAAAGCACATTTACTACTGTGGTAGAGCAAGTGATAATTACTGTAACAGCCTGACACATTTTCCTTATAGTTTAGAGAGGCAGAAAAGAGCACATGTCCTAACAGCTACTTGAGACCATGAGCATGTGGAACCTGGGTGAGTGATTAGACTAGAGCAAAGGAAATTAGCCTTGGTGACGTTGAATGTGTTAGCGATACACACTCCTATCTGAAATACCACACAGTGCTGAATAGTAAGCATGGGAGTGCAGGAGAAGCAGCTGGCTGTGTGCTAAGAGTGTGTTTCTGGAGACTGTGTATTGTCAGGTGCAAGAGAGATCTGCATGGACGCTTGCACAACTGCATGAAGACTGCAGAGATGTATGTAAGAGTACATGTGTGGTAAGGGTTAATTGTTTTTTTGAACATGTAGGAACTACCTCACCCATTGCAGGAGTGGAAGGAAAATCTACCCTGTTGATTTCAAATGTGTTAGCATTTGCCTCTCATTTGTGAGATATTGATTTGTGCTGAATGCTAACCATCACAGTTCAAGAAAACAAGCTGCCCCTTTCCTGCGAGTGCAAGTCTTACAGAACAAGAGCAACACAAATTAAATCTCTGACAACAATTCCTGTGTGCAGACAGACTCATGGTGTGATTCTAGGCAGAAAACGATATTTGATTGGCAATTTCAAAGCACATTTACTACTGTGGTAGAGCAAGTGATAATTACTGTAACAGCCTGCCACATTTTCCTTATAGTTTAGAGAGGCAGAAAAGAGCACATGTACTAACAGCTACTAGAGACAATGAGTATGTGGAACCTTGGTGAGTGATTAGACTAGAGCAAAGGAAATGAGCCTTGGTGACGTTGAATGTGTTAGCGTTACACACTGCTATCTGAAATACCACACAGTGCTGAATAGTAAGCATGGGAGTGCAGGAGAAGCAGCTGGCTGTGTGCTAAGAGTGTGTTTCTGGAGACTGTGTATTGTCAGGTGCAAGAGAGATCTGCATGGACGCTTGCACAACTGCATGAAGACTGCAGAGATGTATGTAAGAGTACATGTGTGGTAAGGGTTAATTGGAGTTTTGAACATGTAGGAACTACCTCACCCATTGCAGGAGTGGAAGGAAAATCTACCCTGTTGATTTCAAATGTGTTAGCATTTGCCTCTCATCTGTGAGATATTGATTTGTGCTGAATGCTAACCATCACAGTTCAAGAAAACAAGCTGCCCCTTTCCTGCGAGTGCAAGTCTTACAGAACAAGAGCAACGCAAATTAAATCTCTGACAACAATTCCTGTGTGCAGACAGACTCATGGTGTGATTCTAGGCAGAAAACGATATTTGATTGGCAATTTCAAAGCACATTTACTACTGTGGTAGAGCAATTGATAATTACTGTAACAGCCTGACACATTTTCCTTATAGTTTAGAGAGGCAGAAAAGAGCACATGTCCTAACAGCTACTAGAGACCATGAGTATGTGGAACCTTGGTGAGTGATTAGACTAGAGCAAAGGAAATGAGCCTTGGTGACGTTGAATGTGTTAGCGTTACACACTGCTATCTGAAATACCACACAGTGCTGCATAGTAAGCATGGGAGTGCAGGAGAAGCAGCTGGCTGTGTGCTAAGAGTGTGTTTCTGGAGACTGTGTATTGTCAGGTGCAAGAGAGATCTGCATGGATGCTTGCACAACTGCATGAAGACTGCAGAGATGTATGTGAGAGTACATGTGTGGTAAGGGTTAATTGGAGTTTTGAACATGTAGGAACTACCTCACCCATTGCAGGAGTGGAAGGAAAATCTACCATGTTGATTTCAAATGTGTTAGCATTTGCCTCTCATTTGTGAGATAGTGATTTGTGCTGAATGCTAACCATCACAGTTCAAGAAAACAAGCTGCCCCTTTCCTGCGAGTGCAAGTCTTACAGAACAAGAGCAACACAAATTAAATCTATGACAACAATTCCTGTGTGCAGACAGACTCATGGTGTGATTCTAGGCAGAAAACGATATTTGATTGGCAATTTCAAAGCACATTTACTACTGTGGTAGAGCAAGTGATAATTACTGTAACAGCCTGACACATTTTCCTTATAGTTTAGAGAGGCAGAAAAGAGCACATGTCCTAACAGCTACTAGAGACCATGAGCATGTGGAACCTGGGTGAGTGATTAGACTAGAGCAAAGGAAATGAGCCTTGGTGACGTTGAATGTGTTAGCGATACACACTCCTATCTGAAATACCACACAGTGCTGAATAGTAAGCATGGGAGTGCAGGAGAAGCAGCTGGCTGTGTGCTAAGAGTGTGTTTCTGGAGACTGTGTATTGTCAGGTGCAAGAGAGATCTGCATGGATGCTTGCACAACTGCATGAAGACTGCAGAGATGTATGTGAGAGTACATGTGTGGTAAGGGTTAATTGGAGTTTTGAACATGTAGGAACTACCTCACCCATTGCAGGAGTGGAAGGAAAATCTACCATGTTAATTTCAAATGTGTTAGCATTTGCCTCTCATTTGTGAGATAGTGATTTGTGCTGAATGCTAACCATCACAGTTCAAGAAAACAAGCTGCCCCTTTCCTGCGAGTGCAAGTCTTACAGAACAAGAGCAACACAAATTAAATCTCTGACAACAATTCCTGTGTGCAGACAGACTCATGGTGTGATTCTAGGCAGAAAACGATATTTGATTGGCAATTTCAAAGCACATTTACTACTGTGGTAGAGCAAGTGATAATTACTGTAACAGCCTGACACATTTTCCTTATAGTTTAGAGAGGCAGAAAAGAGCACATGTCCTAACAGCTACTAGAGACCATGAGTATGTGGAACCTTGGTGAGTGATTAGACTAGAGCAAAGGAAATGAGCCTTGGTGACGTTGAATGTGTTAGCGTTACACACTGCTATCTGAAATACCACACAGTGCTGCATAGTAAGCATGGGAGTGCAGGAGAAGCAGCTGGCTGTGTGCTAAGAGTGTGTTTCTGGAGACTGTGTATTGTCAGGTGCAAGAGAGATCTGCATGGACGCTTGCACAACTGCATGTAGACTGCAGAGATGTATGTAAGAGTACATGTGTGGTAAGGGTTAATTGGAGTTTTGAACATGTAGGAACTACCTCACCCATTGCAGGAGTGGAAGGAAAATCTACCCTGTTGATTTCAAATGTGTTAGCATTTGCCTCTCATCTGTGAGATATTGATTTGTGCTGAATGCTAACCATCACAGTTCAAGAAAACAAGCTGCCCCTTTCCTGCGAGTGCAAGTCTTACAGAACAAGAGCAACGCAAATTAAATCTCTGACAACAATTCCTGTCTGCAGACAGACTCATGGTGTGATTCTAGGCAGAAAACGATATTTGATTGGCAATTTCAAAGCACATTTACTACTGTGGTAGAGCAAGTGATAATTACTGTAACAGCCTGACACATTTTCCTTATAGTTTAGAGAGGCAGAAAAGAGCACATGTCCTAACAGCTACTAGAGACCATGAGTATGTGGAACCTTGGTGAGTGATTAGACTAGAGCAAAGGAAATGAGCCTTGGTGACGTTGAATGTGTTAGCGTTACACACTGCTATCTGAAATACCACACAGTGCTGCATAGTAAGCATGGGAGTGCAGGAGAAGCAGCTGGCTGTGTGCTAAGAGTGTGTTTCTGGAGACTGTGTATTGTCAGGTGCAAGAGAGATCTGCATGGACGCTTGCACAACTGCATGAAGACTGCAGAGATGTATGTGAGAGTACATGTGTGGTAAGGGTTAATTGGAGTTTTGAACATGTAGGAACTACCTCACCCATTGCAGGAGTGGAAGGAAAATCTACCCTGTTCATTTCAAATGTGTTAGCATTTGCCTCTCATTTGTGAGATAGTGATTTGTGCTGAATGCTAACCATCACAGTTCAAGAAAACAAGCTGCCCCTTTCCTGCGAGTGCAAGTCTTACAGAACAAGAGCAACACAAATTAAATCTATGACAACAATTCCTGTGTGCAGACAGACTCATGGTGTGATTCTAGGCAGAAAACGATATTTGATTGGCAATTTCAAAGCACATTTACTACTGTGGTAGAGCAAGTGATAATTACTGTAACAGCCTGACACATTTTCCTTATAGTTTAGAGAGGCAGAAAAGAGCACATGTCCTAACAGCTACTAGTGACCATGAGTATGTGGAACCTTGGTGAGTGATTAGACTAGAGCAAAGGAAATGAGCCTTGGTGACGTTGAATGTGTTAGCGTTACACACTGCTATCTGAAATACCACACAGTGCTGAATAGTAAGCATGGGAGTGCAGGAGAAGCAGCTGGCTGTGTGCTAAGAGTGTGTTTCTGGAGACTGTGTATTGTCAGGTGCAAGAGAGATCTGCATGGACGCTTGCACAACTGCATGAAGACTGCAGAGATGTATGTAAGAGTACATGTGTGGTAAGGGTTAATTGTTTTTTTGAACATGTAGGAACTACCTCACCCATTGCAGGAGTGGAAGGAAAATCTACCCTGTTGATTTCAAATGTGTTAGCATTTGCCTCTCATCTGTGAGATATTGATTTGTGCTGAATGCTAACCATCACAGTTCAAGAAAACAAGCTGCCCCTTTCCTGCGATTGCAAGTCTTACAGAACAAGAGCAACGCAAATTAAATCTCTGACAACAATTCCTGTGTGCAGACAGACTCATGTGTGATTCTAGGCAGAAAACGATATTTGATTGGCAATTTCAAAGCACATTTACTACTGTGGTAGAGCAAGTGATAATTACTGTAACAGCCTGACACATTTTCCTTATAGTTTAGAGAGGCAGAAAAGAGCACATGTCCTAACAGCTACTAGAGACCATGAGTATGTGGAACCTTGGTGAGTGATTAGACTAGAGCAAAGGAAATGAGCCTTGGTGACGTTGAATGTGTTAGCGTTACACGCTGCTATCTGAAATACCACACAGTGCTGCATAGTAAGCATGGGAGTGCAGGAGAAGCAGCTGGCTGTGTGCTAAGAGTGTGTTTCCGGAGACTGTGTATTGTCAGGTGCAAGAGAGATCTGCATGGACGCTTGCACAACTGCATGAAGACTGCAGAGATGTATGTGAGAGTACATGTGTGGTAAGGGTTAATTGGAGTTTTGAACATGTAGGAACTACCTCACCCATTGCAGGAGTGGAAGGAAAATCTACCATGTTAATTTCAAATGTGTTAGCATTTGCCTCTCATTTGTGAGATAGTGATTTGTGCTGAATGCTAACCATCACAGTTCAAGAAAACAAGCTGCCCCTTTCCTGTGAGTGCAAGTCTTACAGAACAAGAGCAACACAAATTAAATCTATGACAACAATTCCTGTGTGCAGACAGACTCATGGTGTGATTCTAGGCAGAAAACGATATTTGATTGGCAATTTCAAAGCACATTTACTACTGTGGTAGAGCAAGTGATAATTACTGTAACAGCCTGACACATTTTCCTTATAGTTTAGAGAGGCAGAAAAGAGCACATGTCCTAACAGCTACTAGAGACCATGAGTATGTGGAACCTTGGTGAGTGATTAGACTAGAGCAAAGGAAATGAGCCTTGGTGACGTTGAATGTGTTAGCGTTACACACTGCTATCTGAAATACCACACAGTGCTGCATAGTAAGCATGGGAGTGCAGGAGAAGCAGCTGGCTGTGTGCTAAGAGTGTGTTTCTGGAGACTGTGTATTGTCAGGTGCAAGAGAGATCTGCATGGACGCTTGCACAACTGCATGAAGACTGCAGAGATGTATGTGAGAGTACATGTGTGGTAAGGGTTAATTGGAATTTTGAACATGTAGGAACTACCTCACCCATTGCAGGAGTGGAAGGAAAATCTACCATGTTGATTTCAAATGTGTTAGCATTTGCCTCTCATTTGTGAGATAGTGATTTGTGCTGAATGCTAACCATCACAGTTCAAGAAAACAAGCTGCCCCTTTCCTCCGAGTGCAAGTCTTACAGAACAAGAGCAACGCAAATTAAATCTCTGACAACAATTCCTGTGTGCAGACAGACTCATGTGTGATTCTAGGCAGAAAACGATATTTGATTGGCAATTTCAAAGCACATTTACTACTGTGGTAGAGCAAGTGATAATTACTGTAACAGCCTGACACATTTTCCTTATAGTTTAGAGAGGCAGAAAAGAGCACATGTCCTAACAGCTACTAGAGACCATGAGTATGTGGAACCTTGGTGAGTGATTAGACTAGAGCAAAGGAAATGAGCCTTGGTGACGTTGAATGTGTTAGCGTTACACGCTGCTATCTGAAATACCACACAGTGCTGCATAGTAAGCATGGGAGTGCAGGAGAAGCAGCTGGCTGTGTGCTAAGAGTGTGTTTCCGGAGACTGTGTATTGTCAGGTGCAAGAGAGATCTGCATGGACGCTTGCACAACTGCATGAAGACTGCAGAGATGTATGTGAGAGTACATGTGTGGTAAGGGTTAATTGGAGTTTTGAACATGTAGGAACTACCTCACCCATTGCAGGAGTGGAAGGAAAATCTACCATGTTAATTTCAAATGTGTTAGCATTTGCCTCTCATTTGTGAGATAGTGATTTGTGCTGAATGCTAACCATCACAGTTCAAGAAAACAAGCTGCCCCTTTCCTGTGAGTGCAAGTCTTACAGAACAAGAGCAACACAAATTAAATCTATGACAACAATTCCTGTGTGCAGACAGACTCATGGTGTGATTCTAGGCAGAAAACGATATTTGATTGGCAATTTCAAAGCACATTTACTACTGTGGTAGAGCAAGTGATAATTACTGTAACAGCCTGACACATTTTCCTTATAGTTTAGAGAGGCAGAAAAGAGCACATGTCCTAACAGCTACTAGAGACCGTGAGTATGTGGAACCTTGGTGAGTGATTAGACTAGAGCAAAGGAAATGAGCCTTGGTGACGTTGAATGTGTTAGCGTTACACACTGCTATCTGAAATACCACACAGTGCTGCATAGTAAGCATGGGAGTGCAGGAGAAGCAGCTGGCTGTGTGCTAAGAGTGTGTTTCTGGAGACTGTGTATTGTCAGGTGCAAGAGAGATCTGCATGGACGCTTGCACAACTGCATGAAGACTGCAGAGATGTATGTGAGAGTACATGTGTGGTAAGGGTTAATTGGAATTTTGAACATGTAGGAACTACCTCACCCATTGCAGGAGTGGAAGGAAAATCTACCATGTTGATTTCAAATGTGTTAGCATTTGCCTCTCATTTGTGAGATAGTGATTTGTGCTGAATGCTAACCATCACTGTTCAAGAAAACAAGCTGCCCCTTTCCTCCGAGTGCAAGTCTTACAGAACAAGAGCAACACAAATTAAATCTCTGACAACAATTCCTGTGTGCAGACAGACTCATGGTGTGATTCTAGGCAGAAAACGATATTTGATTGGCAATTTCAAAGCACATTTACTACTGTGGTAGAGCAAGTGATAATTACTGTAACAGCCTGACACATTTTCCTTATAGTTTAGAGAGGCAGAAAAGAGCACATGTCCTAACAGCTACTTGAGACCATGAGCATGTGGAACTTGGGTGAGTGATTAGACTAGAGCAAAGGAAATTAGCCTTGGTGACGTTGAATGTGTTAGCGATACACACTCCTATCTGAAATACCACACAGTGCTGAATAGTAAGCATGGGAGTGCAGGAGAAGCAGCTGGCTGTGTGCTAAGAGTGTGTTTCTGGAGACTGTGTATTGTCAGGTGCAAGAGAGATCTGCATGGACGCTTGCACAACTGCATGAAGACTGCAGAGATGTATGTAAGAGTACATGTGTGGTAAGGGTTAATTGTTTTTTTGAACATGTAGGAACTACCTCACCCATTGCAGGAGTGGAAGGAAAATCTACCCTGTTGATTTCAAATGTGTTAGCATTTGCCTCTCATCTGTGAGATATTGATTTGTGCTGAATGCTAACCATCACAGTTCAAGAAAACAAGCTGCCCCTTTCCTGCGATTGCAAGTCTTACAGAACAAGAGCAACGCAAATTAAATCTCTGACAACAATTCCTGTGTGCAGACAGACTCATGTGTGATTCTAGGCAGAAAACGATATTTGATTGGCAATTTCAAAGCACATTTACTACTGTGGTAGAGCAAGTGATAATTACTGTAACAGCCTGACACATTTTCCTTATAGTTTAGAGAGGCAGAAAAGAGCACATGTCCTAACAGCTACTAGAGACCATGAGTATGTGGAACCTTGGTGAGTGATTAGACTAGAGCAAAGGAAATGAGCCTTGGTGACGTTGAATGTGTTAGCGTTACACGCTGCTATCTGAAATACCACACAGTGCTGCATAGTAAGCATGGGAGTGCAGGAGAAGCAGCTGGCTGTGTGCTAAGAGTGTGTTTCCGGAGACTGTGTATTGTCAGGTGCAAGAGAGATCTGCATGGACGCTTGCACAACTGCATGAAGACTGCAGAGATGTATGTGAGAGTACATGTGTGGTAAGGGTTAATTGGAGTTTTGAACATGTAGGAACTACCTCACCCATTGCAGGAGTGGAAGGAAAATCTACCATGTTAATTTCAAATGTGTTAGCATTTGCCTCTCATTTGTGAGATAGTGATTTGTGCTGAATGCTAACCATCACAGTTCAAGAAAACAAGCTGCCCCTTTCCTGTGAGTGCAAGTCTTACAGAACAAGAGCAACACAAATTAAATCTATGACAACAATTCCTGTGTGCAGACAGACTCATGGTGTGATTCTAGGCAGAAAACGATATTTGATTGGCAATTTCAAAGCACATTTACTACTGTGGTAGAGCAAGTGATAATTACTGTAACAGCCTGACACATTTTCCTTATAGTTTAGAGAGGCAGAAAAGAGCACATGTCCTAACAGCTACTAGAGACCATGAGTATGTGGAACCTTGGTGAGTGATTAGACTAGAGCAAAGGAAATGAGCCTTGGTGACGTTGAATGTGTTAGCGTTACACACTGCTATCTGAAATACCACACAGTGCTGCATAGTAAGCATGGGAGTGCAGGAGAAGCAGCTGGCTGTGTGCTAAGAGTGTGTTTCTGGAGACTGTGTATTGTCAGGTGCAAGAGAGATCTGCATGGACGCTTGCACAACTGCATGAAGACTGCAGAGATGTATGTGAGAGTACATGTGTGGTAAGGGTTAATTGGAATTTTGAACATGTAGGAACTACCTCACCCATTGCAGGAGTGGAAGGAAAATCTACCATGTTGATTTCAAATGTGTTAGCATTTGCCTCTCATTTGTGAGATAGTGATTTGTGCTGAATGCTAACCATCACAGTTCAAGAAAACAAGCTGCCCCTTTCCTGCGAGTGCAAGTCTTACAGAACAAGAGCAACACAAATTAAATCTATGACAACAATTCCTGTGTGCAGACAGACTCATGGTGTGATTCTAGGCAGAAAACGATATTTGATTGGCAATTTCAAAGCACATTTACTACTGTGGTAGAGCAAGTGATAATTACTGTAACAGCCTGACACATTTTCCTTATAGTTTAGAGAGGCAGAAAAGAGCACATGTCCTAACAGCTACTAGAGACCATGAGTATGTGGAACCTTGGTGAGTGATTAGACTAGAGCAAAGGAAATGAGCCTTGGTGACGTTGAATGTGTTAGCGTTACACACTGCTATCTGAAATACCACACAGTGCTGCATAGTAAGCATGGGAGTGCAGGAGAAGCAGCTGGCTGTGTGCTAAGAGTGTGTTTCTGGAGACTGTGTATTGTCAGGTGCAAGAGAGATCTGCATGGACGCTTGCACAACTGCATGAAGACTGCAGAGATGTATGTGAGAGTACATGTGTGGTAAGGGTTAATTGGAATTTTGGACATGTAGGAACTACCTCACCCATTGCAGGAGTGGAAGGAAAATCTACCATGTTAATTTCAAATGTGTTAGCATTTGCCTCTCATTTGTGAGATAGTGATTTGTGCTGAATGCTAACCATCACAGTTCAAGAAAACAAGCTGCCCCTTTCCTGTGAGTGCAAGTCTTACAGAACAAGAGCAACACAAATTAAATCTATGACAACCATTCCTGTGTGCAGACAGACTCATGGTGTGATTCTAGGCAGAAAACGATATTTGATTGGCAATTTCAAAGCACATTTACTACTGTGGTAGAGCAAGTGATAATTACTGTAACAGCCTGACACATTTTCCTTATAGTTTAGAGAGGCAGAAAAGAGCATATGTACTAACAGCTACTAGAGACCATGAGTATGTGGAACCTTGGTGAGTGATTAGACTAGAGCAAAGGAAATGAGCCTTGGTGACGTTGAATGTGTTAGCGTTACACACTGCTATCTGAAATACCACACAGTGCTGCATAGTAAGCATGGGAGTGCAGGAGAAGCAGCTGGCTGTGTGCTAAGAGTGTGTTTCTGGAGACTGTGTATTGTCAGGTGCAAGCGAGATCTGCATGGACGCTTGCACAACTGCATGAATACTGCAGAGATGTATGTGAGAGTACATGTGTGGTAATGGTTAATTGGAGTTTTGAACATGTAGGAACTACCTCACCCATTGCAGGAGTGGAAGGAAAATCTACCATGTTGATTTCAAATGTGTTAGCATTTGCCTCTCATTTGTGAGATAGTGATTTGTGCTGAATGCTAACCATCACAGTTCAAGAAAACAAGCTGCCCCTTTCCTGCGAGTGCAAGTCTTACAGAACAAGAGCAACACAAATTAAATCTATGACAACAATTCCTGTGTGCAGACAGACTCATGGTGTGATTCTAGGCAGAAAACGATATTTGATTGGCAATTTCAAAGCACATTTACTAATGTGGTAGAGCAAGTGATAATTACAGTAACAGCCTGACACATTTTCCTTATAGTTTAGAGAGGCAGAAAAGAGCACATGTCCTAACAGCTACTAGAGACCATGAGTATGTGGAACCTTGGTGAGTGATTAGACTAGAGCAAAGGAAATGAGCCTTGGTGACGTTGAATGTGTTAGCGTTACACACTGCTATCTGAAATACCACACAGTGCTGCATAGTAAGCATGGGAGTGCAGGAGAAGCAGCTGGCTGTGTGCTAAGAGTGTGTTTCTGGAGACTGTGTATTGTCAGGTGCAAGAGAGATCTGCATGGACGCTTGCACAACTGCATGAAGACTGCAGAGATGTATGTGAGAGTACATGTGTGGTAAGGGTTAATTGGAATTTTGAACATGTAGGAACTACCTCACCCATTGCAGGAGTGGAAGGAAAATCTACCATGTTGATTTCAAATGTGTTAGCATTTGCCTCTCATTTGTGAGATAGTGATTTGTGCTGAATGCTAACCATCACAGTTCAAGAAAACAAGCTGCCCCTTTCCTGCGAGTGCAAGTCTTACAGAACAAGAGAAACACAAATTAAATCTCTGACAACAATTCCTGTGTGCAGACAGACTCATGGTGTGATTCTAGGCAGAAAACGATATTTGATTGGCAATTTCAAAGCACATTTACTACTGTGGTAGAGCAAGTGATAATTACTGTAACAGCCTGACACATTTTCCTTATAGTTTAGAGAGGCAGAAAAGAGCACATGTCCTAACAGCAACTTGAGACCATGAGCATGTGGAACCTGGGTGAGTGATTAGACTAGAGCAAAGGAAATTAGCCTTGGTGACGTTGAATGTGTTAGCGATACACACTCCTATCTGAAATACCACACAGTGCTGAATAGTAAGCATGGGAGTGCAGGAGAAGCAGCTGGATGTGTGCCAAGAGTGTGTTTCTGGAGACTGTGTATTGTCAGGTGCAAGAGAGATCTGCATGGACGCTTGCACAACTGCATGAAGACTGCAGAGATGTATGTAAGAGTACATGTGTGGTAAGGGTTAATTGGTTTTTTGAACATGTAGGAACTACCTCACCCATTGCAGGAGTGGAAGGAAAATCTAACCTGTTGATTTCAAATGTGTTAGCATTTGCCTCTCATCTGTGAGATATTGATTTGTGCTGAATGCTAACCATCACAGTTCAAGAAAACAAGCTGCCCCTTTCCTGCGAGTGCAAGTCTTACAGAACAAGAGCAACACAAATTAAATCTCTGACAACAATTCCTGTGTGCAGACAGACTCATGGTGTGATTCTAGGCAGAAAACGATATTTGATTGGCAATTTCAAAGCACATTTACTACTGTGGTAGAGCAAGTGATAATTACTGTAACAGCCTGCCACATTTTCCTTATAGTTTAGAGAGGCAGAAAAGAGCACATGTACTAACAGCTACTAGAGACAATGAGTATGTGGAACCTTGGTGAGTGATTAGACTAGAGCAAAGGAAATGAGCCTTGGTGACGTTGAATGTGTTAGCGTTACACACTGCTATCTGAAATACCACACAGTGCTGCATAGTAAGCATGGGAGTGCAGGAAAAGCAGCTGGCTGTGTGCTAAGAGTGTGTTTCTGGAGACTGTGTATTGTCAGGTGCAAGAGAGATCTGCATGGACGCTTGCACAACTGCATGAAGACTGCAGAGATGTATGTGAGAGTACATGTGTGGTAAGGGTTAATTGGAGTTTTGAACATGTAGGAACTACCTCACCCATTGCAGGAGTGGAAGGAAAATCTACCATATTGATTTCAAATGTGTTAGCATTTGCCTCTCATTTGTGAGATAGTGATTTGTGCTGAATGCTAACCATCACAGTTCAAGAAAACAAGCTGCCCCTTTCCTGCGAGTGCAAGTCTTACAGAACAAGAGCAACACAAATTAAATCTCTGACAACAATTCCTGTGTGCAGACAGACTCATGGTGTGATTCTAGGCAGAAAACGATATTTGATTGGCAATTTCGAAGCACATTTACTACTGTGGTAGAGCAAGTGATAATTACTGTAACAGCCTGCCACATTTTCCTTATAGTTTAGAGAGGCAGAAAAGAGCACATGTCCTAACAGCTACTAGAGACAATGAGTATGTGGAACCTTGGTGAGTGATTAGACTAGAGCAAAGGAAATGAGCCTTGGTGACGTTGAATGTGTTAGCGTTACACACTGCTATCTGAAATACCACACAGTGCTGCATAGTAAGCATGGGAGTGCAGGAGAAGCAGCTGGCTGTGTGCTAAGAGTGTGTTTCTGGAGACTGTGTATTGTCAGGTGCAAGAGAGATCTGCATGGACGCTTGCACAACTGCATGAAGACTGCAGAGATGTATGTGAGAGTACATGTGTGGTAAGAGTTAATTGGAGTTTTGAACATGTAGGAACTACCTCACCCATTGCAGGAGTGGAAGGAAAATCTACCATGTTGATTTCAAATGTGTTAGCATTTGCCTCTCATTTGTGAGATAGTGATTTGTGCTGAATGCTAACCATCACAGTTCAAGAATACAAGCTGCCCCTTTCCTGCGAGTGCAAGTCTTACAGAACAAGAGCAACACAAATTAAATCTCTGACAACAATTCCTGTGTGCAGACAGACTCATGGTGTGATTCTAGGCAGAAAATGATATTTGATTGGCAATTTCAAAGCACATTTACTACTGTGGTAGAGCAAGTGATAATTACTGTAACAGCCTGACACATTTTCCTTATAGTTTAGAGAGGCAGAAAAGAGCACATGTCCTAACAGCTACTTGAGACTATGAGCATGTGGAACCTGGGTGAGTGATTAGACTAGAGCAAAGGAAATGAGCCTTGGTGACGTTGAATGTGTTAGCGATACACACTCCTATCTGAAATACCACACAGTGCTGAATAGTAAGCATGGGAGTGCAGGAGAAGCAGCTGGCTGTGTGCTAAGAGTGTGTTTCTGGAGACTGTGTATTGTCAGGTGCAAGAGAGATCTGCATGGACGCTTGCACAACTGCATGAAGACTGCAGAGATGTATGTAAGAGTACATGTGTGGTAAGGGTTAATTGGAGTTTTGAACATGTAGGAACTACCTCACCCATTGCAGGAGTGGAAGGAAAATCTACCCTGTTGATTTCAAATGTGTTAGCATTTGCCTCTCATCTGTGAGATATTGATTTGTGCTGAATGCTAACCATCACAGTTCAAGAAAACAAGCTGCCCCTTTCCTGCGAGTGCAAGTCTTACAGAACAAGAGCAACGCAAATTAAATCTCTGACAACAATTCCTGTGTGCAGACAGACTCATGGTGTGATTCTAGGCAGAAAACGATATTTGATTGGCAATTTCAAAGCACATTTACTACTGTGGTAGAGCAAGTGATAATTACTGTAACAGCCTGACACATTTTCCTTATAGTTTAGAGAGGCAGAAAAGAGCACATGTCCTAACAGCTACTAGAGACCATGAGTATGTGGAACCTTGGTGAGTGATTAGACTAGAGCAAAGGAAATGAGCCTTGGTGACGTTGAATGTGTTAGCGTTACACACTGCTATCTGAAATACCACACAGTGCTGCATAGTAAGCATGGGAGTGAAGGAGAAGCAGCTGGCTGTGTGCTAAGAGTGTGTTTCTGGAGACTGTGTATTGTCAGGTGCAAGAGAGATCTGCATGGACGCTTGCACAACTGCATGAAGACTGCAGAGATGTATGTGAGAGTACATGTGTGGTAAGGGTTAATTGGAGTTTTGAACATGTAGGAACTACCTCACCCATTGCAGGAGTGGAAGGAAAATCTACCATGTTCATTTCAAATGTGTTAGCATTTGCCTCTCATTTGTGAGATAGTGATTTGTGCTGAATGCTAACCATCACAGTTCAAGAAAACAAGCTGCCCCTTTCCTGCGAGTGCAAGTCTTACAGAACAAGAGCAACACAAATTAAATCTATGACAACAATTCCTGTGTGCAGACAGACTCATGGTGTGATTCTAGGCAGAAAACGATATTTGATTGGCAATTTCAAAGCACATTTACTACTGTGGTAGAGCAAGTGATAATTACTGTAACAGCCTGACACATTTTCCTTATAGTTTAGAGAGGCAGAAAAGAGCACATGTCCTAACAGCTACTAGAGACCATGAGTATGTGGAACCTTGGTGAGTGATTAGACTAGAGCAAAGGAAATTAGCCTTGGTGACGTTGAATGTGTTAGCGTTACACACTGCTATCTGAAATACCACACAGTGCTGCATAGTAAGCATGGGAGTGCAGGAGAAGCAGCTGGCTGTGTGCTAAGAGTGTGTTTCTGGAGACTGTGTATTGTCAGGTGCAAGAGAGATCTGCATGGACGCTTGCACAACTGCATGAAGACTGCAGAGATGTATGTGAGAGTACATGTGTGGTAAGGGTTAATTGGAGTTTTGAACATGTAGGAACTACCTCACCCATTGCAGGAGTGGAAGGAAAATCTACCATGTTGATTTCAAATGTGTTAGCATTTGCCTCTCATTTGTGAGATAGTGATTTGTGCTGAATGCTAACCATCACAGTTCAAGAAAACAAGCTGCCCCTTTCCTGCGAGTGCAAGTCTTACAGAACAAGAGCAACACAAATTAAATCTATGACAACAATTCCTGTGTGCAGACAGACTCATGGTGTGATTCTAGGCA
The DNA here is from genome assembly GCF_964204655.1 of Triturus cristatus. Classification (NCBI taxonomy): domain Eukaryota; kingdom Metazoa; phylum Chordata; class Amphibia; order Caudata; family Salamandridae; genus Triturus; species Triturus cristatus. The sequence goes on along the minus strand of NC_140579.1, from coordinate 675,172,523 downwards.
GAAAACGATATTTGATTGGCAATTTCAAAGCACATTTACTACTGTGGTAGAGCAAGTGATAATTACTGTAACAGCCTGACACATTTTCCTTATAGTTTAGAGAGTCAGAAAAGAGCACATGTCCTAACAGCTACTAGAGACCATGAGTATGTGGAACCTTGGTGAGTGATTAGACTAGAGCAAAGGAAATGAGCCTTGGTGACGTTGAATGTGTTAGCGTTACACACTGCTATCTGAAATACCACACAGTGCTGCATAGTAAGCATGGGAGTGCAGGAGAAGCAGCTGGCTGTGTGCTAAGAGTGTGTTTCTGGAGACTGTGTATTGTCAGGTGCAAGAGAGATCTGCATGGACGCTTGCACAACTGCATGAAGACTGCAGAGATGTATGTGAGAGTACATGTGTGGTAAGGGTTAATTGGAGTTTTGAACATGTAGGAACTACCTCACCCATTGCAGGAGTGGAAGGAAAATCTACCATGTTGATTTCAAATGTGTTAGCATTTGCCTCTCATTTGTGAGATAGTGATTTGTGCTGAATGCTAACCATCACAGTTCAAGAAAACAAGCTGCCCCTTTCCTGCGAGTGCAAGTCTTACAGAACAAGAGCAACACAAATTAAATCTCTGACAACAATTCCTGTGTGCAGACAGACTCATGGTGTGATTCTAGGCAGAAAACGATATTTGATTGGCAATTTCAAAGCACATTTACTACTGTGGTAGAGCAAGTGATAATTACTGTAACAGCCTGACACATTTTCCTTATAGTTTAGAGAGGCAGAAAAGAGCACATGTCCTAACAGCTACTTGAGACCATGAGCATGTGGAACCTGGGTGAGTGATTAGACTAGAGCAAAGGAAATTAGCCTTGGTGACGTTGAATGTGTTAGCGATACACACTCCTATCTGAAATACCACACAGTGCTGAATAGTAACCATGGGAGTGCAGGAGAAGCAGCTGGCTGTGTGCTAAGAGTGTGTTTCTGGAGACTGTGTATTGTCAGGTGCAAGAGAGATCTGCATGGACGCTTGCACAACTGCATGAAGACTGCAGAGATGTATGTAAGAGTACATGTGTGGTAAGGGTTAATTGTTTTTTTGAACATGTAGGAACTACCTCACCCATTGCAGGAGTGGAAGGAAAATCTACCCTGTTGATTTCAAATGTGTTAGCATTTGCCTCTCATCTGTGAGATATTGATTTGTGCTGAATGCTAACCATCACAGTTCAAGAAAACAAGCTGCCCCTTTCCTGCGAGTGCAAGTCTTACAGAACAAGAGCAACGCAAATTAAATCTCTGACAACAATTCCTGTGTGCAGACAGACTCATGGTGTGATTTTAGGCAGAAAACGATATTTGATTGGCAATTTCAAAGCACATTTACTACTGTGGTAGAGCAAGTGATAATTACTGTAACAGCCTGACACATTTTCCTTATAGTTTAGAGAGGCAGAAAAGAGCACATGTCCTAACAGCTACTAGAGACCATGAGTATGTGGAACCTTGGTGAGTGATTAGACTAGAGCAAAGGAAATGAGCCTTGGTGACGTTGAATGTGTTAGCGTTACACACTGCTATCTGAAATACCACACAGTGCTGCATAGTAAGCATGGGAGTGAAGGAGAAGCAGCTGGCTGTGTGCTAAGAGTGTGTTTCTGGAGACTGTGTATTGTCAGGTGCAAGAGAGATCTGCATGGACGCTTGCACAACTGCATGAAGACTGCAGAGATGTATGTGAGAGTACATGTGTGGTAAGGGTTAATTGGAGTTTTGAACATGTAGGAACTACCTCACCCATTGCAGGAGTGGAAGGAAAATCTACCATGTTCATTTCAAATGTGTTAGCATTTGCCTCTCATTTGTGAGATAGTGATTTGTGCTGAATGCTAACCATCACAGTTCAAGAAAACAAGCTGCCCCTTTCCTGCGAGTGCAAGTCTTACAGAACAAGAGCAACACAAATTAAATCTATGACAACAATTCCTGTGTGCAGACAGACTCATGGTGTGATTCTAGGCAGAAAACGATATTTGATTGGCAATTTCAAAGCACATTTACTACTGTGGTAGAGCAAGTGATAATTACTGTAACAGCCTGACACATTTTCCTTATAGTTTAGAGAGGCAGAAAAGAGCACATGTCCTAACAGCTACTAGAGACCATGAGTATGTGGAACCTTGGTGAGTGATTAGACTAGAGCAAAGGAAATTAGCCTTGGTGACGTTGAATGTGTTAGCGTTACACACTGCTATCTGAAATACCACACAGTGCTGCATAGTAAGCATGGGAGTGCAGGAGAAGCAGCTGGCTGTGTGCTAAGAGTGTGTTTCTGGAGACTGTGTATTGTCAGGTGCAAGAGAGATCTGCATGGACGCTTGCACAACTGCATGAAGACTGCAGAGATGTATGTGAGAGTACATGTGTGATAAGGGTTAATTGGAGTTTTGAACATGTAGGAACTACCTCACCCATTGCAGGAGTGGAAGGAAAATCTACCATGTTGATTTCAAATGTGTTAGCATTTGCCTCTCATTTGTGAGATAGTGATTTGTGCTGAATGCTAACCATCACAGTTCAAGAAAACAAGCTGCCCCTTTCCTGCGAGTGCAAGTCTTACAGAACAAGAGCAACACAAATTAAATCTATGACAACAATTCCTGTGTGCAGACAGACTCATGGTGTGATTCTAGGCAGAAAACGATATTTGATTGGCAATTTCAAAGCACATTTACTACTGTGGTAGAGCACGTGATAATTACTGTAACAGCCTGACACATTTTCCTTATAGTTTAGAGATTCAGAAAAGAGCACATGTCCTAACAGCTACTAGAGACCATGAGTATGTGGAACCTTGGTGAGTGATTAGACTAGAGCAAAGGAAATGAGCCTTGGTGACGTTGAATGTGTTAGCGTTACACACTGCTATCTGAAATACCACACAGTGCTGCATAGTAAGCATGGGAGTGCAGGAGAAGCAGCTGGCTGTGTGCTAAGAATGTGTTTCTGGAGACTGTGTATTGTCAGGTGCAAGAGAGATCTGCATGGACGCTTGCACAACTGCATGAAGACTGCAGAGATGTATGTGAGAGTACATGTGTGGTAAGGGTTAATTGGAGTTTTGAACATGTAGGAACTACCTCACCCATTGCAGGAGTGGAAGGAAAATCTACCATGTTGATTTCAAATGTGTTAGCATTTGCCTCTCATTTGTGAGATAGTGATTTGTGCTGAATGCTAACCATCACAGTTCAAGAAAACAAGCTGCCCCTTTCCTGCGAGTGCAAGTCTTACAGAACAAGAGCAACACAAATTAAATCTCTGACAACAATTCCTGTGTGCAGACAGACTCATGGTGTGATTCTAGGCAGAAAACGATATTTGATTGGCAATTTCAAAGCACATTTACTACTGTGGTAGAGCAAGTGATAATTACTGTAACAGCCTGACACATTTTCCTTATAGTTTAGAGAGGCAGAAAAGAGCACATGTCCTAACAGCTACTAGAGACCATGAGTATGTGGAACCTTGGTGAGTGATTAGACTAGAGCAAAGGAAATTAGCCTTGGTGACGTTGAATGTGTTAGCGTTACACACTGCTATCTGAAATACCACACAGTGCTGCATAGTAAGCATGGGAGTGCAGGAGAAGCAGCTGGCTGTGTGCTAAGAGTGTGTTTCTGGAGACTGTGTATTGTCAGGTGCAAGAGAGATCTGCATGGACGCTTGCACAACTGCATGAAGACTGCAGAGATGTATGTGAGAGTACATGTGTGGTAAGGGTTAATTGGAGTTTTGAACATGTAGGAACTACCTCACCCATTGCAGGAGTGGAAGGAAAATCTACCATGTTGATTTCAAATGTGTTAGCATTTGCCTCTCATTTGTGAGATAGTGATTTGTGCTGAATGCTAACCATCACAGTTCAAGAAAACAAGCTGCCCCTTTCCTGCGAGTGCAAGTCTTACAGAACAAGAGCAACACAAATTAAATCTATGACAACAATTCCTGTGTGCAGACAGACTCATGGTGTGATTCTAGGCAGAAAACGATATTTGATTGGCAATTTCAAAGCACATTTACTACTGTGGTAGAGCAAGTGATAATTACTGTAACAGCCTGACACATTTTCCTTATAGTTTAGAGAGTCAGAAAAGAGCACATGTCCTAACAGCTACTAGAGACCATGAGTATGTGGAACCTTGGTGAGTGATTAGACTAGAGCAAAGAAAATGAGCCTTGGTGACGTTGAATGTGTTAGCGTTACACACTGCTATCTGAAATACCACACAGTGCTGCATAGTAAGCATGGGAGTGCAGGAGAAGCAGCTGGCTGTGTGCTAAGAATGTGTTTCTGGAGACTGTGTATTGTCAGGTGCAAGAGAGATCTGCATGGACGCTTGCACAACTGCATGAAGACTGCAGAGATGTATGTGAGAGTACATGTGTGGTAAGGGTTAATTGGAGTTTTGAACATGTAGGAACTACCTCACCCATTGCAGGAGTGGAAGGAAAATCTACCATGTTGATTTCAAATGTGTTAGCATTTGCCTCTCATTTGTGAGATAGTGATTTGTGCTGAATGCTAACCATCACAGTTCAAGAAAACAAGCTGCCCCTTTCCTGCGAGTGCAAGTCTTACAGAACAAGAGCAACACAAATTAAATCTCTGACAACAATTCCTGTGTGCAGACAGACTCATGGTGTGATTCTAGGCAGAAAACGATATTTGATTGGCAATTTCAAAGCACATTTACTACTGTGGTAGAGCAAGTGATAATTACTGTAACAGCCTGACACATTTTCCTTATAGTTTAGAGAGGCAGAAAAGAGCACATGTCCTAACAGCTACTTGAGACCATGAGCATGTGGAACCTGGGTGAGTGATTAGACTAGAGCAAAGGAAATTAGCCTTGGTGACGTTGAATGTGTTAGCGATACACACTCCTATCTGAAATACCACACAGTGCTGAATAGTAACCATGGGAGTGCAGGAGAAGCAGCTGGCTGTGTGCTAAGAGTGTGTTTCTGGAGACTGTGTATTGTCAGGTGCAAGAGAGATCTGCATGGACGCTTGCACAACTGCATGAAGACTGCAGAGATGTATGTAAGAGTACATGTGTGGTAAGGGTTAATTGTTTTTTTGAACATGTAGGAACTACCTCACCCATTGCAGGAGTGGAAGGAAAATCTACCCTGTTGATTTCAAATGTGTTAGCATTTGCCTCTCATCTGTGAGATATTGATTTGTGCTGAATGCTAACATTCACAGTTCAAGAAAACAAGCTGCCCCTTTCCTGCGAGTGCAAGTCTTACAGAACAAGAGCAACACAAATTAAATCTCTGACAACAATTCCTGTGTGCAGACAGACTCATGGTGTGATTCTAGGCAGAAAACGATATTTGATTGGCAATTTCAAAGCACATTTACTACTGTGGTAGAGCAAGTGATAATTACTGTAACAGCCTGACACATTTTCCTTATAGTTTAGAGAGGCAGAAAAGAGCACATGTCCTAACAGCAACTAGAGACCATGAGTATGTGGAACCTTGGTGAGTGATTAGACTAGAGCAAAGGAAATGAGCCTTGGTGACATTGAATGTGTTAGCGTTACACACTGCTATCTGAAATACCAAACAGTGCTGCATAGTAAGCATGGGAGTGCAGGAGAAGCAGCTGGCTGTGTGCTAAGAGTGTGTTTCTGGAGACTGTGTATTGTCAGGTGCAAGAGAGATCTGCATGGACGCTTGCACAACTGCATGAAGACTGCAGAGATGTATGTGAGAGTACATGTGTGGTAAGGGTTAATTGGAGTTTTGAACATGTAGGAACTAACTCACCCATTGCAGGAGTGGAAGGAAAATCTACCATGTTGATTTCAAATGTATTAGCATTTGCCTCTCATTTGTGAGATAGTGATTTGTGCTGAATGCTAACCATCACAGTTCAAGAAAACAAGCTGCCCCTTTCCTGCGAGTGCAAGTCTTACAGAACAAGAGAAACACAAATTAAATCTCTGACAACAATTCCTGTGTGCAGACAGACTCATGGTGTGATTCTAGGCAGAAAACGATATTTGATTGGCAATTTCAAAGCACATTTACTACTGTGGTAGAGCAAGTGATAATTACTGTAACAGCCTGACACATTTTCCTTATAGTTTAGAGAGGCAGAAAAGAGCACATGTCCTAACAGCAACTTGAGACCATGAGCATGTGGAACCTGGGTGAGTGATTAGACTAGAGCAAAGGAAATTAGCCTTGGTGACATTGAATGTGTTAGCGATACACACTCCTATCTGAAATACCACACAGTGCTGAATAGTAAGCATGGGAGTGCAGGAGAAGCAGCTGGCTGTGTGCCAAGAGTGTGTTTCTGGAGACTGTGTATTGTCAGGTGCAAGAGAGATCTGCATGGACGCTTGCACAACTGCATGAAGACTGCAGAGATGTATGTAAGAGTACATGTGTGGTAAGGGTTAATTGGTTTTTTGAACATGTAGGAACTACCTCACCCATTGCAGGAGTGGAAGGAAAATCTACCCTGTTGATTTCAAATGTGTTAGCATTTGCCTCTCATCTGTGAGATATTGATTTGTGCTGAATGCTAACCATCACAGTTCAAGAAAACAAGCTGCCCCTTTCCTGCGAGTGCAAGTCTTACAGAACAAGAGCAACACAAATTAAATCTATGACAACAATTCCTGTGTGCAGACAGACTCATGGTGTGATTCTAGGCAGAAAACGATATTTGATTGGCAATTTCAAAGCACATTTACTACTGTGGTAGAGCAAGTGATAATTACTGTAACAGCCTGACACATTTTCCTTATAGTTTAGAGAGGCAGAAAAGAGCACATGTCCTAACAGCTACTAGAGACCATGAGTATGTGGAACCTTGGTGAGTGATTAGACTAGAGCAAAGGAAATGAGCCTTGGTGACGTTGAATGTGTTAGCGTTACACACTGCTATCTGAAATACCACACAGTGCTGCATAGTAAGCATGGGAGTGCAGGAGAAGCAGCTGGCTGTGTGCTAAGTGTGTGTTTCTGGAGACTGTGTATTGTCAGGTGCAAGAGAGAGCTGCATGGACGCTTGCACAACTGCATGAAGACTGCAGAGATGTATGTGAGAGTACATGTGTGGTAAGGGTTAATTGGAGTTTTGAACATGTAGGAACTACCTCACCCATTGCAGGAGTGGAAGGAAAATCTACCATGTTGATTTCAAATGTGTTAGCATTTGCCTCTCATTTGTGAGATAGTGATTTGTGCTGAATGCTAACCATCACAGTTCAAGAAAACAAGCTGCCCCTTTCCTGCGAGTGCAAGTCTTACAGAACAAGAGCAACACAAATTAAATCTCTGACAACAATTCCTGTGTGCAGACAGACTCATGGTGTGATTCTAGGCAGAAAACGATATTTGATTGGCAATTTCAAAGCACATTTACTACTGTGGTAGAGCAAGTGATAATTACTGTAACAGCCTGACACATTTTCCTTATAGTTTAGAGAGGCAGAAAAGAGCACATGTCCTAACAGCTACTTGAGACCATGAGCATGTGGAACCTGGGTGAGTGATTAGACTAGAGCAAAGGAAATTAGCCTTGGTGACGTTGAATGTGTTAGCGATACACACTCCTATCTGAAATACCACACAGTGCTGAATAGTAACCATGGGAGTGCAGGAGAAGCAGCTGGCTGTGTGCTAAGAGTGTGTTTCTGGAGACTGTGTATTGTCAGGTGCAAGAGAGATCTGCATGGACGCTTGCACAACTGCATGAAGACTGCAGAGATGTATGTAAGAGTACATGTGTGGTAAGGGTTAATTGTTTTTTTGAACATGTAGGAACTACCTCACCCATTGCAGGAGTGGAAGGAAAATCTACCCTGTTGATTTCAAATGTGTTAGCATTTGCCTCTCATCTGTGAGATATTGATTTGTGCTGAATGCTAACATTCACAGTTCAAGAAAACAAGCTGCCCCTTTCCTGCGAGTGCAAGTCTTACAGAACAAGAGCAACACAAATTAAATCTCTGACAACAATTCCTGTGTGCAGACAGACTCATGGTGTGATTCTAGGCAGAAAACGATATTTGATTGGCAATTTCAAAGCACATTTACTACTGTGGTAGAGCAAGTGATAATTACTGTAACAGCCTGACACATTTTCCTTATAGTTTAGAGAGGCAGAAAAGAGCACATGTCCTAACAGCAACTAGAGACCATGAGTATGTGGAACCTTGGTGAGTGATTAGACTAGAGCAAAGGAAATGAGCCTTGGTGACATTGAATGTGTTAGCGTTACACACTGCTATCTGAAATACCAAACAGTGCTGCATAGTAAGCATGGGAGTGCAGGAGAAGCAGCTGGCTGTGTGCTAAGAGTGTGTTTCTGGAGACTGTGTATTGTCAGGTGCAAGAGAGATCTGCATGGACGCTTGCACAACTGCATGAAGACTGCAGAGATGTATGTGAGAGTACATGTGTGGTAAGGGTTTATTGGAGTTTTGAACATGTAGGAACTAACTCACCCATTGCAGGAGTGGAAGGAAAATCTACCATGTTGATTTCAAATGTATTAGCATTTGCCTCTCATTTGTGAGATAGTGATTTGTGCTGAATGCTAACCATCACAGTTCAAGAAAACAAGCTGCCCCTTTCCTGCGAGTGCAAGTCTTACAGAACAAGAGAAACACAAATTAAATCTCTGACAACAATTCCTGTGTGCAGACAGACTCATGGTGTGATTCTAGGCAGAAAACGATATTTGATTGGCAATTTCAAAGCACATTTACTACTGTGGTAGAGCAAGTGATAATTACTGTAACAGCCTGACACATTTTCCTTATAGTTTAGAGAGGCAGAAAAGAGCACATGTCCTAACAGCAACTTGAGACCATGAGCATGTGGAACCTGGGTGAGTGATTAGACTAGAGCAAAGGAAATTAGCCTTGGTGACATTGAATGTGTTAGCGATACACACTCCTATCTGAAATACCACACAGTGCTGAATAGTAAGCATGGGAGTGCAGGAGAAGCAGCTGGCTGTGTGCCAAGAGTGTGTTTCTGGAGACTGTGTATTGTCAGGTGCAAGAGAGATCTGCATGGACGCTTGCAAAACTGCATGAAGACTGCAGAGATGTATGTAAGAGTACATGTGTGGTAAGGGTTAATTGGTTTTTTGAACATGTAGGAACTACCTCACCCATTGCAGGAGTGGAAGGAAAATCTACCCTGTTGATTTCAAATGTGTTAGCATTTGCCTCTCATCTGTGAGATATTGATTTGTGCTGAATGCTAACCATCACAGTTCAAGAAAACAAGCTGCCCCTTTCCTGCGAGTGCAAGTCTTACAGAACAAGAGCAACACAAATTAAATCTATGACAACAATTCCTGTGTGCAGACAGACTCATGGTGTGATTCTAGGCAGAAAACGATATTTCATTGGCAATTTCAAAGCACATTTACTACTGTGGTAGAGCAAGTGATAATTACTGTAACAGCCTGACACATTTTCCTTATAGTTTAGAGAGGCAGAAAAGAGCACATGTCCTAACAGCTACTAGAGACCATGAGTATGTGGAACCTTGGTGAGTGATTAGACTAGAGCAAAGGAAATGAGCCTTGGTGACGTTGAATGTGTTAGCGTTACACACTGCTATCTGAAATACCACACAGTGCTGCATAGTAAGCATGGGAGTGCAGGAGAAGCAGCTGGCTGTGTGCTAAGTGTGTGTTTCTGGAGACTGTGTATTGTCAGGTGCAAGAGAGATCTGCATGGACGCTTGCACAACTGCATGAAGACTGCAGAGATGTATGTGAGAGTACATATGTGGTAAGGGTTAATTGGAGTTTTGAACATGTAGGAACTACCTCACCCATTGCAGGAGTGGAAGGAAAATCTACCATGTTGATTTCAAATGTGTTAGCATTTGCCTCTCATTTGTGAGATAGTGATTTGTGCTGAATGCTAACCATCACAGTTCAAGAAAACAAGCTGCCCCTTTCCTGCGAGTGCAAGTCTTACAGAACAAGAGAAACACAAATTAAATCTCTAACAACAATTCCTGTGTGCAGACAGACTCATGGTGTGATTCTAGGCAGAAAACGATATTTGATTGGCAATTTCAAAGCACATTTACTACTGTGGTAGAGCAAGTGATAATTACTGTAACAGCCTGACACATTTTCCTTATAGTTTAGAGAGGCAGAAAAGAGAACATGTCCTAACAGCTACTTGAGACCATGAGCATGTGGAACCTGGGTGAGTGATTAGACTAGAGCAAAGGAAATTAGCCTTGGTGACGTTGAATGTGTTAGCGATACACACTCCTATCTGAAATACCACACAGTGCTGAATAGTAAGCATGGGAGTGCAGGAGAAGCAGCTGGCTGTGTGCTAAGAGTGTGTTTCTGGAGACTGTGTATTGTCAGGTGCAAGAGAGATCTGCATGGACGCTTGCACAACTGCATGAAGACTGCAGAGATGTATGTAAGAGTACATGTGTGGTAAGGGTTAATTGTTTTTTTGAACATGTAGGAACTACCTCACCCATTGCAGGAGTGGAAGGAAAATCTACCCTGTTGATTTAAAATGTGTTAGCATTTGCCTCTCATCTGTGAGATATTGATTTGTGCTGAATGCTAACATTCACAGTTCAAGAAAACAAGCTGCCCCTTTCCTGCGAGTGCAAGTCTTACAGAACAAGAGCAACACAAATTAAATCTCTGACAACAATTCCTGTGTGCAGACAGACTCATGGTGTGATTCTAGGCAGAAAACGATATTTGATTGGCAATTTCAAAGCACATTTACTACTGTGGTAGAGCAAGTGATAATTACTGTAACAGCCTGACACATTTTCCTTATAGTTTAGAGAGGCAGAAAATAGCACATGTCCTAACAGCTACTTGAGACCATGAGCATGTGGAACCTGGGTGAGTGATTAGACTAGAGCAAAGGAAATTAGCCTTGGTGACGTTGAATGTGTTAGCGATACACACTCCTATCTGAAATACCACACAGTGCTGAATAGTAAGCATGGGAGTGCAGGAGAAGCAGCTGGCTGTGTGCTAAGAGTGTGTTTCTGGAGACTGTGTATTGTCAGGTGCAAGAGAGATCTGCATGGACGCTTGCACAACTGCATGAAGACTGCAGAGATGTATGTAAGAGTACATGTGTGGTAAGGGTTAATTGTTTTTTTGAACATGTAGGAACTACCTCACCCATTGCAGGAGTGGAAGGAAAATCTACCCTGTTGATTTCAAATGTGTTAGCATTTGCCTCTCATCTGTGAGATATTGATTTGTGCTGAATGCTAACATTCACAGTTCAAGAAAACAAGCTGCCCCTTTCCTGCGAGTGCAAGTCTTACAGAACAAGAGCAACACAAATTAAATCTCTGACAACAATTCCTGTGTGCAGACAGACTCATGGTGTGATTCTAGGCAGAAAACGATATTTGATTGGCAATTTCAAAGCACATTTACTACTGTGGTAGAGCAAGTGATAATTACTGTAACAGCCTGACACATTTTCCTTATAGTTTAGAGAGGCAGAAAAGAGCACATGTCCTAACAGCTACTAGAGACCATGAGTATGTGGAACCTTGGTGAGTGATTAGACTAGAGCAAAGGAAATGAGCCTTGGTGACGTTGAATGTGTTAGCGTTACACACTGCTATCTGAAATACCACACAGTGCTGCATAGTAAGCATGGGAGTGCAGGAGAAGCAGCTGGCTGTGTGCTAAGAATGTGTTTCTGGAGACTGTGTATTGTCAGGTGCAAGAGAGATCTGCATGGACGCTTGCACAACTGCATGAAGACTGCAGAGATGTATGTGAGAGGACATGTGTGGTAAGGGTTAATTGGAGTTTTGAACATGTAGGAACTACCTCACCCATTGCAGGAGTGGAAGGAAAATCTACCATGTTGATTTCAAATGTGTTAGCATTTGCCTCTCATTTGTGAGATAGTGATTTGTGCTGAATGCTAACCATCACAGTTCAAGAAAACAAGCTGCCCCTTTCCTGCGAGTGCAAGTCTTACAGAACAAGAGCAACACAAATTAAATCTCTGACAACAATTCCTGTGTGCAGACAGACTCATGGTGTGATTCTAGGCAGAAAACGATATTTGATTGGCAATTTCAAAGCACATTTACTACTGTGGTAGAGCAAGTGATAATTACTGTAACAGCCTGACACATTTTCCTTATAGTTTAGAGAGGCAGAAAAGAGCACATGTCCTAACAGCTACTTGAGACCATGAGCATGTGGAACCTGGGTGAGTGATTAGACTAGAGCAAAGGAAATTAGCCTTGGTGACGTTGAATGTGTTAGCGATACACACTCCTATCTGAAATACCACACAGTGCTGAATAGTAACCATGGGAGTGCAGGAGAAGCAGCTGGCTGTGTGCTAAGAGTGTGTTTCTGGAGACTGTGTATTGTCAGGTGCAAGAGAGATCTGCATGGACGCTTGCACAACTGCATGAAGACTGCAGAGATGTATGTAAGAGTACATGTGTGGTAAGGGTTAATTGTTTTTTTGAACATGTAGGAACTACCTCACCCATTGCAGGAGTGGAAGGAAAATCTACCCTGTTGATTTCAAATGTGTTAGCATTTGCCTCTCATCTGTGAGATATTGATTTGTGCTGAATGCTAACATTCACAGTTCAAGAAAACAAGCTGCCCCTTTCCTGCGAGTGCAAGTCTTACAGAACAAGAGCAACACAAATTAAATCTCTGACAACAATTCCTGTGTGCAGACAGACTCATGGTGTGATTCTAGGCAGAAAACGATATTTGATTGGCAATTTCAAAGCACATTTACTACTGTGGTAGAGCAAGTGATAATTACTGTAACAGCCTGACACATTTTCCTTATAGTTTAGAGAGGCAGAAAAGAGCACATGTCCTAACAGCAACTAGAGACCATGAGTATGTGGAACCTTGGTGAGTGATTAGACTAGAGCAAAGGAAATGAGCCTTGGTGACATTGAATGTGTTAGCGTTACACACTGCTATCTGAAATACCAAACAGTGCTGCATAGTAAGCATGGGAGTGCAGGAGAAGCAGCTGGCTGTGTGCTAAGAGTGTGTTTCTGGAGACTGTGTATTGTCAGGTGCAAGAGAGATCTGCATGGACGCTTGCACAACTGCATGAAGACTGCAGAGATGTATGTGAGAGTACATGTGTGGTAAGGGTTAATTGGAGTTTTGAACATGTAGGAACTAACTCACCCATTGCAGGAGTGGAAGGAAAATCTACCATGTTGATTTCAAATGTATTAGCATTTGCCTCTCATTTGTGAGATAGTGATTTGTGCTGAATGCTAACCATCACAGTTCAAGAAAACAAGCTGCCCCTTTCCTGCGAGTGCAAGTCTTACAGAACAAGAGAAACACAAATTAAATCTCTGACAACAATTCCTGTGTGCAGACAGACTCATGGTGTGATTCTAGGCAGAAAACGATATTTGATTGGCAATTTCAAAGCACATTTACTACTGTGGTAGAGCAAGTGATAATTACTGTAACAGCCTGACACATTTTCCTTATAGTTTAGAGAGGCAGAAAAGAGCACATGTCCTAACAGCAACTTGACACCATGAGCATGTGGAACCTGGGTGAGTGATTAGACTAGAGCAAAGGAAATTAGCCTTGGTGACATTGAATGTGTTAGCGATACACACTCATATCTGAAATACCACACAGTGCTGAATAGTAAGCATGGGAGTGCAGGAGAAGCAGCTGGCTGTGTGCTAAGAATGTGTTTCTGGAGACTGTGTATTGTCAGGTGCAAGAGAGATCTGCATGGACGCTTGCACAACTGCATGAAGACTGCAGAGATGTATGTGAGAGGACATGTGTGGTAAGGGTTAATTGGAGTTTTGAACATGTAGGAACTACCTCACCCATTGCAGGAGTGGAAGGAAAATCTACCATGTTGATTTCAAATGTGTTAGCATTTGCCTCTCATTTGTGAGATAGTGATTTGTGCTGAATGCTAACCATCACAGTTCAAGAAAACAAGCTGCCCCTTTCCTGCGAGTGCAAGTCTTACAGAACAAGAGCAACACAAATTAAATCTCTGACAACAATTCCTGTGTGCAGACAGACTCATGGTGTGATTCTAGGCAGAAAACGATATTTGATTGGCAATTTCAAAGCACATTTACTACTGTGGTAGAGCAAGTGATAATTACTGTAACAGCCTGACACATTTTCCTTATAGTTTAGAGAGGCAGAAAAGAGCACATGTCCTAACAGCTACTTGAGACCATGAGCATGTGGAACCTGGGTGAGTGATTAGACTAGAGCAAAGGAAATTAGCCTTGGTGACGTTGAATGTGTTAGCGATACACACTCCTATCTGAAATACCACACAGTGCTGAATAGTAACCATGGGAGTGCAGGAGAAGCAGCTGGCTGTGTGCTAAGAGTGTGTTTCTGGAGACTGTGTATTGTCAGGTGCAAGAGAGATCTGCATGGACGCTTGCACAACTGCATGAAGACTGCAGAGATGTATGTAAGAGTACATGTGTGGTAAGGGTTAATTGTTTTTTTGAACATGTAGGAACTACCTCACCCATTGCAGGAGTGGAAGGAAAATCTACCCTGTTGATTTCAAATGTGTTAGCATTTGCCTCTCATCTGTGAGATATTGATTTGTGCTGAATGCTAACATTCACAGTTCAAGAAAACAAGCTGCCCCTTTCCTGCGAGTGCAAGTCTTACAGAACAAGAGCAACACAAATTAAATCTCTGACAACAATTCCTGTGTGCAGACAGACTCATGGTGTGATTCTAGGCAGAAAACGATATTTGATTGGCAATTTCAAAGCACATTTACTACTGTGGTAGAGCAAGTGATAATTACTGTAACAGCCTGACACATTTTCCTTATAGTTTAGAGAGGCAGAAAAGAGCACATGTCCTAACAGCAACTAGAGACCATGAGTATGTGGAACCTTGGTGAGTGATTAGACTAGAGCAAAGGAAATGAGCCTTGGTGACATTGAATGTGTTAGCGTTACACACTGCTATCTGAAATACCAAACAGTGCTGCATAGTAAGCATGGGAGTGCAGGAGAAGCAGCTGGCTGTGTGCTAAGAGTGTGTTTCTGGAGACTGTGTATTGTCAGGTGCAAGAGAGATCTGCATGGACGCTTGCACAACTGCATGAAGACTGCAGAGATGTATGTGAGAGTACATGTGTGGTAAGGGTTAATTGGAGTTTTGAACATGTAGGAACTAACTCACCCATTGCAGGAGTGGAAGGAAAATCTACCATGTTGATTTCAAATGTATTAGCATTTGCCTCTCATTTGTGAGATAGTGATTTGTGCTGAATGCTAACCATCACAGTTCAAGAAAACAAGCTGCCCCTTTCCTGCGAGTGCAAGTCTTACAGAACAAGAGAAACACAAATTAAATCTCTGACAACAATTCCTGTGTGCAGACAGACTCATGGTGTGATTCTAGGCAGAAAACGATATTTGATTGGCAATTTCAAAGCACATTTACTACTGTGGTAGAGCAAGTGATAATTACTGTAACAGCCTGACACATTTTCCTTATAGTTTAGAGAGGCAGAAAAGAGCACATGTCCTAACAGCAACTTGACACCATGAGCATGTGGAACCTGGGTGAGTGATTAGACTAGAGCAAAGGAAATTAGCCTTGGTGACATTGAATGTGTTAGCGATACACACTCCTATCTGAAATACCACACAGTGCTGAATAGTAAGCATGGGAGTGCAGGAGAAGCAGCTGGCTGTGTGCCAAGAGTGTGTTTCTGGAGACTGTGTATTGTCAGGTGCAAGAGAGATCTGCATGGACGCTTGCACAACTGCATGAAGACTGCAGAGATGTATGTAAGAGTACATGTGTGGTAAGGGTTAATTGGTTTTTTGAACATGTAGGAACTACCTCACCCATTGCAGGAGTGGAAGGAAAATCTACCCTGTTGATTTCAAATGTGTTAGCATTTGCCTCTCATCTGTGAGATATTGATTTGTGCTGAATGCTAACCATCACAGTTCAAGAAAACAAGCTGCCCCTTTCCTGCGAGTGCAAGTCTTACAGAACAAGAGCAACACAAATTAAATCTATGACAACAATTCCTGTGTGCAGACAGACTCATGGTGTGATTCTAGGCAGAAAACGATATTTGATTGGCAATTTCAAAGCACATTTACTACTGTGGTAGAGCAAGTAATAATTACTGTAACAGCCTGACACATTTTCCTTATAGTTTAGAGAGGCAGAAAAGAGCACATGTCCTAACAGCTACTAGAGACCATGAGTATGTGGAACCTTGGTGAGTGATTAGACTAGAGCAAAGGAAATGAGCCTTGGTGACGTTGAATGTGTTAGCGTTACACACTGCTATCTGAAATACCACACAGTGCTGCATAGTAAGCATGGGAGTGCAGGAGAAGCAGCTGGCTGTGTGCTAAGTGTGTGTTTCTGGAGACTGTGTATTGTCAGGTGCAAGAGAGATCTGCATGGACGCTTGCACAACTGCATGAAGACTGCAGAGATGTATGTGAGAGTACATGTGTGGTAAGGGTTAATTGGAGTTTTGAACATGTAGGAACTACCTCACCCATTGCAGGAGTGGAAGGAAAATCTACCATGTTGATTTCAAATGTGTTAGCATTTGCCTCTCATTTGTGAGATAGTGATTTGTGCTGAATGCTAACCATCACAGTTCAAGAAAACAAGCTGCCCCTTTCCTGCGAGTGCAAGTCTTACAGAACAAGAGCAACACAAATTAAATCTCTGACAACAATTCCTGTGTGCAGACAGACTCATGGTGTGATTCTAGGCAGAAAACGATATTTGATAGGCAATTTCAAAGCACATTTACTACTGTGGTAGAGCAAGTGATAATTACTGTAACAGCCTGACACATTTTCCTTATAGTTTAGAGAGGCAGAAAAGAGCACATGTCCTAACAGCTACTTGAGACCATGAGCATGTGGAACCTGGGTGAGTGATTAGACTAGAGCAAAGGAAATTAGCCTTGGTGACGTTGAATGTGTTAGCGATACACACTCCTATCTGAAATACCACACAGTGCTGAATAGTAACCATGGGAGTGCAGGAGAAGCAGCTGGCTGTGTGCTAAGAGTGTGTTTCTGGAGACTGTGTATTGTCAGGTGCAAGAGAGATCTGCATGGACGCTTGCACAACTGCATGAAGACTGCAGAGATGTATGTAAGAGTACATGTGTGGTAAGGGTTAATTGTTTTTTTGAACATGTAGGAACTACCTCACCCATTGCAGGAGTGGAAGGAAAATCTACCCTGTTGATTTCAAATGTGTTAGCATTTGCCTCTCATCTGTGAGATATTGATTTGTGCTGAATGCTAACATTCACAGTTCAAGAAAACAAGCTGCCCCTTTCCTGCGAGTGCAAGTCTTACAGAACAAGAGCAACACAAATTAAATCTCTGACAACAATTCCTGTGTGCAGACAGACTCATGGTGTGATTCTAGGCAGAAAACGATATTTGATTGGCAATTTCAAAGCACATTTACTACTGTGGTAGAGCAAGTGATAATTACTGTAACAGCCTGACACATTTTCCTTATAGTTTAGAGAGGCAGAAAAGAGCACATGTCCTAACAGCTACTAGAGACCATGAGTATGTGGAACCTTGGTGAGTGATTAGACTAGAGCAAAGGAAATGAGCCTTGGTGACATTGAATGTGTTAGCGTTACACACTGCTATCTGAAATACCAAACAGTGCTGCATAGTAAGCATGGGAGTGCAGGAGAAGCAGCTGGCTGTGTGCTAAGAGTGTGTTTCTGGAGACTGTGTATTGTCAGGTGCAAGAGAGATCTGCATGGACGCTTGCACAACTGCATGAAGACTGCAGAGATGTATGTGAGAGTACATGTGTGGTAAGGGTTTATTGGAGTTTTGAACATGTAGGAACTAACTCACCCATTGCAGGAGTGGAAGGAAAATCTACCATGTTGATTTCAAATGTATTAGCATTTGCCTCTCATTTGTGAGATAGTGATTTGTGCTGAATGCTAACCATCACAGTTCAAGAAAACAAGCTGCCCCTTTCCTGCGAGTGCAAGTCTTACAGAACAAGAGAAACACAAATTAAATCTCTGACAACAATTCCTGTGTGCAGACAGACTCATGGTGTGATTCTAGGCAGAAAACGATATTTGATTGGCAATTTCAAAGCACATTTACTACTGTGGTAGAGCAAGTGATAATTACTGTAACAGCCTGACACATTTTCCTTATAGTTTAGAGAGGCAGAAAAGAGCACATGTCCTAACAGCAACTTGAGACCATGAGCATGTGGAACCTGGGTGAGTGATTAGACTAGAGCAAAGGAAATTAGCCTTGGTGACATTGAATGTGTTAGCGATACACACTCCTATCTGAAATACCACACAGTGCTGAATAGTAAGCATGGGAGTGCAGGAGAAGCAGCTGGCTGTGTGCCAAGAGTGTGTTTCTGGAGACTGTGTATTGTCAGGTGCAAGAGAGATCTGCATGGACGCTTGCACAACTGCATGAAGACTGCAGAGATGTATGTAAGAGTACATGTGTGGTAAGGGTTAATTGGTTTTTTGAACATGTAGGAACTACCTCACCCATTGCAGGAGTGGAAGGAAAATCTACCCTGTTGATTTCAAATGTGTTAGCATTTGCCTCTCATCTGTGAGATATTGATTTGTGCTGAATGCTAACCATCACAGTTCAAGAAAACAAGCTGCCCCTTTCCTGCGAGTGCAAGTCTTACAGAACAAGAGCAACACAAATTAAATCTATGACAACAATTCCTGTGTGCAGACAGACTCATGGTGTGATTCTAGGCAGAAAACGATATTTGATTGGCAATTTCAAAGCACATTTACTACTGTGGTAGAGCAAGTGATAATTACTGTAACAGCCTGACACATTTTCCTTATAGTTTAGAGAGGCAGAAAAGAGCACATGTCCTAACAGCTACTAGAGACCATGAGTATGTGGAACCTTGGTGAGTGATTAGACTAGAGTAAAGGAAATGAGCCTTGGTGACGTTGAATGTGTTAGCGTTACACACTGCTATCTGAAATACCACACAGTGCTGCATAGTAAGCATGGGAGTGCAGGAGAAGCAGCTGGCTGTGTGCTAAGTGTGTGTTTCTGGAGACTGTGTATTGTCAGGTGCAAGAGAGATCTGCATGGACGCTTGCACAACTGCATGAAGACTGCAGAGATGTATGTGAGAGTACATATGTGGTAAGGGTTAATTGGAGTTTTGAACATGTAGGAACTACCTCACCCATTGCAGGAGTGGAAGGAAAATCTACCATGTTGATTTCAAATGTGTTAGCATTTGCCTCTCATTTGTGAGATAGTGATTTGTGCTGAATGCTAACCATCACAGTTCAAGAAAACAAGCTGCCCCTTTCCTGCGAGTGCAAGTCTTACAGAACAAGAGCAACACAAATTAAATCTCTGACAACAATTCCTGTGTGCAGACAGACTCATGGTGTGATTCTAGGCAGAAAACGATATTTGATTGGCAATTTCAAAGCACATTTACTACTGTGGTAGAGCAAGTGATAATTACTGTAACAGCCTGACACATTTTCCTTATAGTTTAGAGAGGCAGAAAAGAGAACATGTCCTAACAGCTACTTGAGACCATGAGCATGTGGAACCTGGGTGAGTGATTAGACTAGAGCAAAGGAAATTAGCCTTGGTGACGTTGAATGTGTTAGCGATACACACTCCTATCTGAAATACCACACAGTGCTGAATAGTAAGCATGGGAGTGCAGGAGAAGCAGCTGGCTGTGTGCTAAGAGTGTGTTTCTGGAGACTGTGTATTGTCAGGTGCAAGAGAGATCTGCATGGACGCTTGCACAACTGCATGAAGACTGCAGAGATGTATGTAAGAGTACATGTGTGGTAAGGGTTAATTGTTTTTTTGAACATGTAGGAACTACCTCACCCATTGCAGGAGTGGAAGGAAAATCTACCCTGTTGATTTAAAATGTGTTAGCATTTGCCTCTCATCTGTGAGATATTGATTTGTGCTGAATGCTAACATTCACAGTTCAAGAAAACAAGCTGCCCCTTTCCTGCGAGTGCAAGTCTTACAGAACAAGAGCAACACAAATTAAATCTCTGACAACAATTCCTGTGTGCAGACAGACTCATGGTGTGATTCTAGGCAGAAAACGATATTTGATTGGCAATTTCAAAGCACATTTACTACTGTGGTAGAGCAAGTGATAATTACTGTAACAGCCTGACACATTTTCCTTATAGTTTAGAGAGGCAGAAAATAGCACATGTCCTAACAGCTACTTGAGACCATGAGCATGTGGAACCTGGGTGAGTGATTAGACTAGAGCAAAGGAAATTAGCCTTGGTGACGTTGAATGTGTTAGCGATACACACTCCTATCTGAAATACCACACAGTGCTGAATAGTAAGCATGGGAGTGCAGGAGAAGCAGCTGGCTGTGTGCTAAGAGTGTGTTTCTGGAGACTGTGTATTGTCAGGTGCAAGAGAGATCTGCATGGACGCTTGCACAACTGCATGAAGACTGCAGAGATGTATGTAAGAGTACATGTGTGGTAAGGGTTAATTGTTTTTTTGAACATGTAGGAACTACCTCACCCATTGCAGGAGTGGAAGGAAAATCTACCCTGTTGATTTCAAATGTGTTAGCATTTGCCTCTCATCTGTGAGATATTGATTTGTGCTGAATGCTAACATTCACAGTTCAAGAAAACAAGCTGCCCCTTTCCTGCGAGTGCAAGTCTTACAGAACAAGAGCAACACAAATTAAATCTCTGACAACAATTCCTGTGTGCAGACAGACTCATGGTGTGATTCTAGGCAGAAAACGATATTTGATTGGCAATTTCAAAGCACATTTACTACTGTGGTAGAGCAAGTGATAATTACTGTAACAGCCTGACACATTTTCCTTATAGTTTAGAGAGGCAGAAAAGAGCACATGTCCTAACAGCTACTAGAGACCATGAGTATGTGGAACCTTGGTGAGTGATTAGACTAGAGCAAAGGAAATTAGCCTTGGTGACGTTGAATGTGTTAGCGTTACACACTGCTATCTGAAATACCACACAGTGCTGCATAGTAAGCATGGGAGTGCAGGAGAAGCAGCTGGCTGTGTGCTAAGAGTGTGTTTCTGGAGACTGTGTATTGTCAGGTGCAAGAGAGATCTGCATGGACGCTTGCACAACTGCATGAAGACTGTAGAGATGTATGTGAGAGTACATGTGTGGTAAGTGTTAATTGGAGTTTTGAACATGTAGGAACTACCTCACCCATTGCAGGAGTGGAAGGAAAATCTACCATGTTGATTTCAAATGTGTTAGCATTTGCCTCTCATTTGTGAGATAGTGATTTGTGCTGAATGCTAACCATCACAGTTCAAGAAAACAAGCTGCCCCTTTCCTGCGAGTGCAAGTCTTACAGAACAAGAGCAACACAAATTAAATCTATGACAACAATTCCTGTGTGCAGACAGACTCATGGTGTGATTCTAGGCAGAAAACGATATTTGATTGGCAATTTCAAAGCACATTTACTACTGTGGTAGAGCAAGTGATAATTACTGTAACAGCCTGACACATTTTCCTTATAGTTTAGAGAGTCAGAAAAGAGCACATGTCCTAACAGCTACTAGAGACCATGAGTATGTGGAACCTTGGTGAGTGATTAGACTAGAGCAAAGGAAATGAGCCTTGGTGACGTTGAATGTGTTAGCGTTACACACTGCTATCTGAAATACCACACAGTGCTGCATAGTAAGCATGGGAGTGCAGGAGAAGCAGCTGGCTGTGTGCTAAGAATGTGTTTCTGGAGACTGTGTATTGTCAGGTGCAAGAGAGATCTGCATGGACGCTTGCACAACTGCATGAAGACTGCAGAGATGTATGTGAGAGTACATGTGTGGTAAGGGTTAATTGGAGTTTTGAACATGTAGGAACTACCTCACCCATTGCAGGAGTGGAAGGAAAATCTACCATGTTGATTTCAAATGTGTTAGCATTTGCCTCTCATTTGTGAGATAGTGATTTGTGCTGAATGCTAACCATCACAGTTCAAGAAAACAAGCTGCCCCTTTCCTGCGAGTGCAAGTCTTACAGAACAAGAGCAACACAAATTAAATCTCTGACAACAATTCCTGTGTGCAGACAGACTCATGGTGTGATTCTAGGCAGAAAACGATATTTGATTGGCAATTTCAAAGCACATTTACTACTGTGGTAGAGCAAGTGATAATTACTGTAACAGCCTGACACATTTTCCTTATAGTTTAGAGAGGCAGAAAAGAGCACATGTCCTAACAGCTACTTGAGACCATGAGCATGTGGAACCTGGGTGAGTGATTAGACTAGAGCAAAGGAAATTAGCCTTGGTGACGTTGAATGTGTTAGCGATACACACTCCTATCTGAAATACCACACAGTGCTGAATAGTAACCATGGGAGTGCAGGAGAAGCAGCTGGCTGTGTGCTAAGAGTGTGTTTCTGGAGACTGTGTATTGTCAGGTGCAAGAGAGATCTGCATGGACGCTTGCACAACTGCATGAAGACTGCAGAGATGTATGTAAGAGTACATGTGTGGTAAGGGTTAATTGTTTTTTTGAACATGTAGGAACTACCTCACCCATTGCAGGAGTGGAAGGAAAATCTACCCTGTTGATTTCAAATGTGTTAGCATTTGCCTCTCATCTGTGAGATATTGATTTGTGCTGAATGCTAACATTCACAGTTCAAGAAAACAAGCTGCCCCTTTCCTGCGAGTGCAAGTCTTACAGAACAAGAGCAACACAAATTAAATCTCTGACAACAATTCCTGTGTGCAGACAGACTCATGGTGTGATTCTAGGCAGAAAACGATATTTGATTGGCAATTTCAAAGCACATTTACTACTGTGGTAGAGCAAGTGATAATTACTGTAACAGCCTGACACATTTTCCTTATAGTTTAGAGAGGCAGAAAAGAGCACATGTCCTAACAGCAACTAGAGACCATGAGTATGTGGAACCTTGGTGAGTGATTAGACTAGAGCAAAGGAAATGAGCCTTGGTGACATTGAATGTGTTAGCGTTACACACTGCTATCTGAAATACCAAACAGTGCTGCATAGTAAGCATGGGAGTGCAGGAGAAGCAGCTGGCTGTGTGCTAAGAGTGTGTTTCTGGAGACTGTGTATTGTCAGGTGCAAGAGAGATCTGCATGGACGCTTGCACAACTGCATGAAGACTGCAGAGATGTATGTGAGAGTACATGTGTGGTAAGGGTTAATTGGAGTTTTGAACATGTAGGAACTAACTCACCCATTGCAGGAGTGGAAGGAAAATCTACCATGTTGATTTCAAATGTATTAGCATTTGCCTCTCATTTGTGAGATAGTGATTTGTGCTGAATGCTAACCATCACAGTTCAAGAAAACAAGCTGCCCCTTTCCTGCGAGTGCAAGTCTTACAGAACAAGAGAAACACAAATTAAATCTCTGACAACAATTCCTGTGTGCAGACAGACTCATGGTGTGATTCTAGGCAGAAAACGATATTTGATTGGCAATTTCAAAGCACATTTACTACTGTGGTAGAGCAAGTGATAATTACTGTAACAGCCTGACACATTTTCCTTATAGTTTAGAGAGGCAGAAAAGAGCACATGTCCTAACAGCAACTTGACACCATGAGCATGTGGAACCTGGGTGAGTGATTAGACTAGAGCAAAGGAAATTAGCCTTGGTGACATTGAATGTGTTAGCGATACACACTCCTATCTGAAATACCACACAGTGCTGAATAGTAAGCATGGGAGTGCAGGAGAAGCAGCTGGCTGTGTGCCAAGAGTGTGTTTCTGGAGACTGTGTATTGTCAGGTGCAAGAGAGATCTGCATGGACGCTTGCACAACTGCATGAAGACTGCAGAGATGTATGTAAGAGTACATGTGTGGTAAGGGTTAATTGGTTTTTTGAACATGTAGGAACTACCTCACCCATTGCAGGAGTGGAAGGAAAATCTACCCTGTTGATTTCAAATGTGTTAGCATTTGCCTCTCATCTGTGAGATATTGATTTGTGCTGAATGCTAACCATCACAGTTCAAGAAAACAAGCTGCCCCTTTCCTGCGAGTGCAAGTCTTACAGAACAAGAGCAACACAAATTAAATCTATGACAACAATTCCTGTGTGCAGACAGACTCATGGTGTGATTCTAGGCAGAAAACGATATTTGATTGGCAATTTCAAAGCACATTTACTACTGTGGTAGAGCAAGTGATAATTACTGTAACAGCCTGACACATTTTCCTTATAGTTTAGAGAGGCAGAAAAGAGCACATGTCCTAACAGCTACTAGAGACCATGAGTATGTGGAACCTTGGTGAGTGATTAGACTAGAGCAAAGGAAATGAGCCTTGGTGACGTTGAATGTGTTAGCGTTACACACTGCTATCTGAAATACCACACAGTGCTGCATAGTAAGCATGGGAGTGCAGGAGAAGCAGCTGGCTGTGTGCTAAGTGTGTGTTTCTGGAGACTGTGTATTGTCAGGTGCAAGAGAGATCTGCATGGACGCTTGCACAACTGCATGAAGACTGCAGAGATGTATGTGAGAGTACATGTGTGGTAAGGGTTAATTGGAGTTTTGAACATGTAGGAACTACCTCACCCATTGCAGGAGTGGAAGAAAAATCTACCATGTTGATTTCAAATGTGTTAGCATTTGCCTCTCATTTGTGAGATAGTGATTTGTGCTGAATGCTAACCATCACAGTTCAAGAAAACAAGCTGCCCCTTTCCTGCGAGTGCAAGTCTTACAGAACAAGAGCAACACAAATTAAATCTCTGACAACAATTCCTGTGTGCAGACAGACTCATGGTGTGATTCTAGGCAGAAAACGATATTTGATTGGCAATTTCAAAGCACATTTACTACTGTGGTAGAGCAAGTGATAATTACTGTAACAGCCTGACACATTTTCCTTATAGTTTAGAGAGGCAGAAAAGAGCACATGTCCTAACAGCTACTTGAGACCATGAGCATGTGGAACCTGGGTGAGTGATTAGACTAGAGCAAAGGAAATTAGCCTTGGTGACGTTGAATGTGTTAGCTATACACACTCCTATCTGAAATACCACACAGTGCTGAATAGTAACCATGGGAGTGCAGGAGAAGCAGCTGGCTGTGTGCTAAGAGTGTGTTTCTGGAGACTGTGTATTGTCAGGTGCAAGAGAGATCTGCATGGACGCTTGCACAACTGCATGAAGACTGCAGAGATGTATGTAAGAGTACATGTGTGGTAAGGGTTAATTGTTTTTTTGAACATGTAGGAACTACCTCACCCATTGCAGGAGTGGAAGGAAAATCTACCCTGTTGATTTCAAATGTGTTAGCATTTGCCTCTCATCTGTGAGATATTGATTTGTGCTGAATGCTAACATTCACAGTTCAAGAAAACAAGCTGCCCCTTTCCTGCGAGTGCAAGTCTTACAGAACAAGAGCAACACAAATTAAATCTCTGACAACAATTCCTGTGTGCAGACAGACTCATGGTGTGATTCTAGGCAGAAAACGATATTTGATTGGCAATTTCAAAGCACATTTACTACTGTGGTAGAGCAAGTGATAATTACTGTAACAGCCTGACACATTTTCCTTATAGTTTAGAGAGGCAGAAAAGAGCACATGTCCTAACAGCAACTAGAGACCATGAGTATGTGGAACCTTGGTGAGTGATTAGACTAGAGCAAAGGAAATGAGCCTTGGTGACATTGAATGTGTTAGCGTTACACACTGCTATCTGAAATACCAAACAGTGCTGCATAGTAAGCATGGGAGTGCAGGAGAAGCAGCTGGCTGTGTGCTAAGAGTGTGTTTCTGGAGACTGTGTATTGTCAGGTGCAAGAGAGATCTGCATGGACGCTTGCACAACTGCATGAAGACTGCAGAGATGTATGTGAGAGTACATGTGTGGTAAGGGTTTATTGGAGTTTTGAACATGTAGGAACTAACTCACCCATTGCAGGAGTGGAAGGAAAATCTACCATGTTGATTTCAAATGTATTAGCATTTGCCTCTCATTTGTGAGATAGTGATTTGTGCTGAATGCTAACCATCACAGTTCAAGAAAACAAGCTGCCCCTTTCCTGCGAGTGCAAGTCTTACAGAACAAGAGAAACACAAATTAAATCTCTGACAACAATTCCTGTGTGCAGACAGACTCATGGTGTGATTCTAGGCAGAAAACGATATTTGATTGGCAATTTCAAAGCACATTTACTACTGTGGTAGAGCAAGTGATAATTACTGTAACAGCCTGACACATTTTCCTTATAGTTTAGAGAGGCAGAAAAGAGCACATGTCCTAACAGCAACTTGAGACCATGAGCATGTGGAACCTGGGTGAGTGATTAGACTAGAGCAAAGGAAATTAGCCTTGGTGACATTGAATGTGTTAGCGATACACACTCCTATCTGAAATACCACACAGTGCTGAATAGTAAGCATGGGAGTGCAGGAGAAGCAGCTGGCTGTGTGCCAAGAGTGTGTTTCTGGAGACTGTGTATTGTCAGGTGCAAGAGAGATCTGCATGGACGCTTGCACAACTGCATGAAGACTGCAGAGATGTATGTAAGAGTACATGTGTGGTAAGGGTTAATTGGTTTTTTGAACATGTAGGAACTACCTCACCCATTGCAGGAGTGGAAGGAAAATCTACCCTGTTGATTTCAAATGTGTTAGCATTTGCCTCTCATCTGTGAGATATTGATTTGTGCTGAATGCTAACCATCACAGTTCAAGAAAACAAGCTGCCCCTTTCCTGCGAGTGCAAGTCTTACAGAACAAGAGCAACACAAATTAAATCTATGACAACAATTCCTGTGTGCAGACAGACTCATGGTGTGATTCTAGGCAGAAAACGATATTTGATTGGCAATTTCAAAGCATATTTACTACTGTGGTAGAGCAAGTGATAATTACTGTAACAGCCTGACACATTTTCCTTATAGTTTAGAGAGGCAGAAAAGAGCACATGTCCTAACAGCTACTAGAGACCATGAGTATGTGGAACCTTGGTGAGTGATTAGACTAGAGCAAAGGAAATGAGCCTTGGTGACGTTGAATGTGTTAGCGTTACACACTGCTATCTGAAATACCACACAGTGCTGCATAGTAAGCATGGAAGTGCAGGAGAAGCAGCTGGCTGTGTGCTAAGTGTGTGTTTCTGGAGACTGTGTATTGTCAGGTGCAAGAGAGATCTGCATGGACGCTTGCACAACTGCATGAAGACTGCAGAGATGTATGTGAGAGTACATATGTGGTAAGGGTTAATTGGAGTTTTGAACATGTAGGAACTACCTCACCCATTGCAGGAGTGGAAGGAAAATCTACCATGTTGATTTCAAATGTGTTAGCATTTGCCTCTCATTTGTGAGATAGTGATTTGTGCTGAATGCTAACCATCACAGTTCAAGAAAACAAGCTGCCCCTTTCCTGCGAGTGCAAGTCTTACAGAACAAGTGCAACACAAATTAAATCTCTGACAACAATTCCTGTGTGCAGACAGACTCATGGTGTGATTCTAGGCAGAAAACGATATTTGATTGGCAATTTCAAAGCACATTTACTACTGTGGTAGAGCAAGTGATAATTACTGTAACAGCCTGACACATTTTCCTTATAGTTTAGAGAGGCAGAAAAGAGAACATGTCCTAACAGCTACTTGAGACCATGAGCATGTGGAACCTGGGTGAGTGATTAGACTAGAGCAAAGGAAATTAGCCTTGGTGACGTTGAATGTGTTAGCGATACACACTCCTATCTGAAATACCACACAGTGCTGAATAGTAAGCATGGGAGTGCAGGAGAAGCAGCTGGCTGTGTGCTAAGAGTGTGTTTCTGGAGACTGTGTATCGTCAGGTGCAAGAGAGATCTGCATGGACGCTTGCACAACTGCATGAAGACTGCAGAGATGTATGTAAGAGTACATGTGTGGTAAGGGTTAATTGTTTTTTTGAACATGTAGGAACTACCTCACCCATTGCAGGAGTGGAAGGAAAATCTACCCTGTTGATTTAAAATGTGTTAGCATTTGCCTCTCATCTGTGAGATATTGATTTGTGCTGAATGCTAACATTCACAGTTCAAGAAAACAAGCTGCCCCTTTCCTGCGAGTGCAAGTCTTACAGAACAAGAGCAACACAAATTAAATCTCTGACAACAATTCCTGTGTGCAGACAGACTCATGGTGTGATTCTAGGCAGAAAACGATATTTGATTGGCAATTTCAAAGCACATTTACTACTGTGGTAGAGCAAGTGATAATTACTGTAACAGCCTGACACATTTTCCTTATAGTTTAGAGAGGCAGAAAATAGCACATGTCCTAACAGCTACTTGAGACCATGAGCATGTGGAACCTGGGTGAGTGATTAGACTAGAGCAAAGGAAATTAGCCTTGGTGACGTTGAATGTGTTAGCGATACACACTCCTATCTGAAATACCACACAGTGCTGAATAGTAAGCATGGGAGTGCAGGAGAAGCAGCTGGCTGTGTGCTAAGAGTGTGTTTCTGGAGACTGTGTATTGTCAGGTGCAAGAGAGATCTGCATGGACGCTTGCACAACTGCATGAAGACTGCAGAGATGTATGTAAGAGTACATGTGTGGTAAGGGTTAATTGTTTTTTTGAACATGTAGGAACTACCTCACCCATTGCAGGAGTGGAAGGAAAATCTACCCTGTTGATTTCAAATGTGTTAGCATTTGCCTCTCATCTGTGAGATATTGATTTGTGCTGAATGCTAACATTCACAGTTCAAGAAAACAAGCTGCCCCTTTCCTGCGAGTGCAAGTCTTACAGAACAAGAGCAACACAAATTAAATCTCTGACAACAATTCCTGTGTGCAGACAGACTCATGGTGTGATTCTAGGCAGAAAACGATATTTGATTGGCAATTTCAAAGCACATTTACTACTGTGGTAGAGCAAGTGATAATTACTGTAACAGCCTGACACATTTTCCTTATAGTTTAGAGAGGCAGAAAAGAGCACATGTCCTAACAGCAACTTGAGACCATGAGCATGTGGAACCTGGGTGAGTGATTAGACTAAAGCAAAGGAAATTAGCCTTGGTGACATTGAATGTGTTAGCGATACACACTCCTATCTGAAATACCACACAGTGCTGAATAGTAAGCATGGGAGTGCAGGAGAAGCAGCAGGCTGTGTGCCAAGAGTGTGTTTCTGGAGACTGTGTATTGTCAGGTGCAAGAGAGATCTGCATGGACGCTTGCACAACTGCATGAAGACTGCAGAGATGTATGTGAGAGTACATGTGTGGTAAGGGTTAATTGGAGTTTTGAACATGTAGGAACTAACTCACCCATTGCAGGAGTGGAAGGAAAATCTACCATGTTGATTTCAAATGTATTAGCATTTGCCTCTCATTTGTGAGATAGTGATTTGTGCTGAATGCTAACCATCACAGTTCAAGAAAACAAGCTGCCTCTTTCCTGCGAGTGCAAGTCTTACAGAACAAGAGAAACACAAATTAAATCTCTGACAACAATTCCTGTGTGCAGACAGACTCATGGTGTGATTCTAGGCAGAAAACGATATTTGATTGGCAATTTCAAAGCACATTTACTACTGTGGTAGAGCAAGTGATAATTACTGTAACAGCCTGACACATTTTCCTTATAGTTTAGAGAGGCAGAAAAGAGCACATGTCCTAACAGCAACTTGAGACCATGAGCATGTGGAACCTGGGTGAGTGATTAGACTAGAGCAAAGGAAATTAGCCTTGGTGACATTGAATGTGTTAGCGATACACACTCCTATCTGAAATACCACACAGTGCTGAATAGTAAGCATGGGAGTGCAGGAGAAGCAGCTGGCTGTGTGCCAAGAGTGTGTTTCTGGAGACTGTGTATTGTCAGGTGCAAGAGAGATCTGCATGGACGCTTGCACAACTGCATGAAGACTGCAGAGATGTATGTAAGAGTACATGTGTGGTAAGGGTTAATTGGTTTTTTGAACATGTATGAACTACCTCACCCATTGCAGGAGTGGAAGGAAAATCTACCCTGTTGATTTCAAATGTGTTAGCATTTGCCTCTCATCTGTGAGATATTGATTTGTGCTGAATGCTAACCATCACAGTTCAAGAAAACAAGCTGCCCCTTTCCTGCGAGTGCAAGTCTTACAGAACAAGAGCAACACAAATTAAATCTCTGACAACAATTCCTGTGTGCAGACAGACTCATGGTGTGATTCTAGGCAGAAAACGATATTTGATTGGCAATTTCAAAGCACATTTACTACTGTGGTAGAGCAAGTGATCATTACTGTAACAGCCTGCCACATTTTCCTTATAGTTTAGAGAGGCAGAAAAGAGCACATGACCTAACAGCTACTAGAGACAATGAGTATGTGGAACCTTGGTGAGTGATTAGACTAGAGCAAAGGAAATGAGCCTTGGTGACGTTGAATGTGTTAGCGTTACACACTGCTATCTGAAATACCACACAGTGCTGCATAGTAAGCATGGGAGTGCAGGAGAAGCAGCTGGCTGTGTGCTAAGAGTGTGTTTCTGGAGACTGTGTATTGTCAGGTGCAAGAGAGATCTGCATGGACGCTTGCACAACTGCATGAAGACTGCAGAGATGTATGTGAGAGTACATGTGTGGTAAGGGTTAATTGGAGTTTTGAACATGTAGGAACTACCTCACCCATTGCAGGAGTGGAAGGAAAATCTACCATGTTGATTTCAAATGTGTTAGCATTTGCCTCTCATTTGTGAGATAGTGATTTGTGCTGAATGCTAACCATCACAGTTCAAGAAAACAAGCTGCCCCTTTCCTGCGAGTGCAAATCTTACAGAACAAGAGCAACACAAATTAAATCTCTGACAACAATTCCTGTGTGCAGACAGACTCATGGTGTGATTCTAGGCAGAAAACGATATTTGATTGGCAATTTCAAAGCACATTTACTACTGTGGTAGAGCAAGTGATAATTACTGTAACAGCCTGACACATTTTGATTATAGTTTAGAGAGGCAGAAAAGAGCACATGTCCTAACAGCTACTTGAGACCATGAGCATGTGGAACCTGGGTGAGTGATTAGACTAGAGCAAAGGAAATGAGCCTTGGTGACGTTGAATGTGTTAGCGATACACACTCCTATCTGAAATACCACACAGTGCTGAATAGTAAGCATGGGAGTGCAGGAGAAGCAGCTGGCTGTGTGCTAAGAGTGTGTTTCTGGAGACTGTGTATTGTCAGGTGCAAGAGAGATCTGCATGGACGCTTGCACAACTGCATGAAGACTGCAGAGATGTATGTAAGAGTACATGTGTGGTAAGGGTTAATTGGAGTTTTGAACATGTAGGAACTACCTCACCCATTGCAGGAGTGGAAGAAAAATCTACCCTGTTGATTTCAAATGTGTTAGCATTTGCCTCTCATCTGTGAGATATTGATTTGTGCTGAATGCTAACCATCACAGTTCAAGAAAACAAGCTGCCCCTTTCCTGCGAGTGCAAGTCTTACAGAACAAGAGCAACGCAAATTAAATCTCTGACAACAATTCCTGTGTGCAGACAGACTCATGTGTGATTCTAGGCAGAAAACGATATTTGATTGGCAATTTCAAAGCACATTTACTACTGTGGTAGAGCAAGTGATAATTACTGTAACAGCCTGACACATTTTCCTTATAGTTTAGAGAGGCAGAAAAGAGCACATGTCCTAACAGCTACTAGAGACCATGAGTATGTGGAACCTTGGTGAGTGATTAGACTAGAGCAAAGGAAATGAGCCTTGGTGACGTTGAATGTGTTAGCGTTACACACTGCTATCTGAAATACCACACAGTGCTGCATAGTAAGCATGGGAGTGCAGGAGAAGCAGCTGGCTGTGTGCTAAGAGTGTGTTTCCGGAGACTGTGTATTGTCAGGTGCAAGAGAGATCTGCATGGACGCTTGCACAACTGCATGAAGACTGCAGAGATGTATGTGAGAGTACATGTGTGGTAAGGGTTAATTGGAGTTTTGAACATGTAGGAACTACCTCACCCATTGCAGGAGTGGAAGGAAAATCTACCATGTTGATTTCAAATGTGTTAGCATTTGCCTCTCATTTGTGAGATAGTGATTTGTGCTGAATGCTAACCATCACAGTTCAAGAAAACAAGCTGCCCCTTTCCTGCGAGTGCAAGTCTTACAGAACAAGAGCAACACAAATTAAATCTATGACAACAATTCCTGTGTGCAGACAGACTCATGGTGTGATTCTAGGCAGAAAACGATATTTGATTGGCAATTTCAAAGCACATTTACTACTGTGGTAGAGCAAGTGATAATTACTGTAACAGCCTGACACATTTTCCTTATAGTTTAGAGAGGCAGAAAAGAGCACATGTCCTAACAGCTACTAGAGACCATGAGTATGTGGAACCTTGGTGAGTGATTAGACTAGAGCAAAGGAAATGAGCCTTGGTGACGTTGAATGTGTTAGCGTTACACACTGCTATCTGAAATACCACACAGTGCTGCATAGTAAGCATGGGAGTGCAGGAGAAGCAGCTGGCTGTGTGCTAAGAGTGTGTTTCTGGAGACTGTGTATTGTCAGGTGCAAGAGAGATCTGCATGGACGCTTGCACAACTGCATGAAGACTGCAGAGATGTATGTGAGAGTACATGTGTGGTAAGGGTTAATTGGAGTTTTGAACATGTAGGAACTACCTCACCCATTGTAGGAGTGGAAGGAAAATCTACCATGTTGATTTCAAATGTGTTAGCATTTGCCTCTCATTTGTGAGATAGTGATTTGTGCTGAATGCTAACCATCACAGTTCAAGAAAACAAGCTGCCCCTTTCCTGCGAGTGCAAGTCTTACAGAACAAGAGCAACACAAATTAAATCTATGACAACAATTCCTGTGTGCAGACAGACTCATGGTGTGATTCTAGGCAGAAAACGATATTTGATTGGCAATTTCAAAGCACATTTACTACTGTGGTAGAGCAAGTGATAATTACTGTAACAGCCTGACACATTTTCCTTATAGTTTAGAGAGGCAGAAAAGAGCACATGTCCTAACAGCTACTAGAGACCATGAGTATGTGGAACCTTGGTGAGTGATTAGACTAGAGCAAAGGAAATGAGCCATGGTGACGTTGAATGTGTTAGCGTTACACACTGCTATCTGAAATACCACACAGTGCTGCATAGTAAGCATGGGAGTGCAGGAGAAGCAGCTGGCTGTGTGCTAAGAGTGTGTTTCTGGAGACTGTGTATTGTCAGGTGCAAGAGAGATCTGCATGGACGCTTGCACAACTGCATGAAGACTGCAGAGATGTATGTGAGAGTACATGTGTGGTAAGGGTTAATTGTTTTTTTGAACATGTAGGAACTACCTCACCCATTGCAGGAGTGGAAGGAAAATCTACCCTGTTGATTTCAAATGTGTTAGCATTTGCCTCTCATTTGTGAGATAGTGATTTGTGCTGAATGCTAACCATCACAGTTCAAGAAAACAAGCTGCCCCTTTCCTGCGAGTGCAAGTCTTACAGAACAAGAGCAACACAAATTAAATCTCTGACAACAATTCCTGTGTGCAGACAGACTCATGGTGTGATTCTAGGCAGAAAACGATATTTGATTGGCAATTTCAAAGCACATTTACTACTGTGGTAGAGCAAGTGATAATTACTGTAACAGCCTGACACATTTTCCTTATAGTTTAGAGAGGCAGAAAAGAGCACATGTCCTAACAGCAACTTGAGACCATGAGCATGTGGAACCTGGGTGAGTGATTAGACTAGAGCAAAGGAAATTAGCCTTGGTGACGTTGAATGTGTTAGTGATACACACTCCTATCTGAAATACCACACAGTGCTGAATAGTAAGCATGGGAGTGCAGGAGAAGCAGCTGGCTGTGTGCCAAGAGTGTGTTTCTGGAGACTGTGTATTGTCAGGTGCAAGAGAGATCTGCATGGACGCTTGCACAACTGCATGAAGACTGCAGAGATGAATGTAAGAGTACATGTGTGGTAAGGGTTAATTGGTTTTTTGAACATGTAGGAACTACCTCACCCATTGCAGGAGTGGAAGGAAAATCTACCCTGTTGATTTCAAATGTGTTAGCATTTGCCTCTCATCTGTGAGATATTGATTTGTGCTGAATGCTAACCATCAGTTCAAGAAAACAAACTGCCCCTTTCCTGCGAGTGCAAGTCTTACAGAACAAGAGCAACACAAATTAAATCTCTGACAACAATTCCTGTGTGAATACAGACTCAAGGTGTGATTCTAGGCAGAAAACGATATTTGATTGGCAATTTCAAAGCACATTTACTACTGTGGTAGAGCAAGTGATAATTACTGTAATAGCCTGACACATTTTCCTTATAGTTTAGAGAGGCAGAAAAGAGCACATGTCCTAACAGCTACTAGAGACAATGAGTATGTGGAACCTTGGTGAGTGATTAGACTAGAGC